>NC_083877.1:74392935-74695965 GCF_032452875.1 Bos javanicus | reverse complement strand
TCTAAAAGAAAACTGTTTTTCTACCTTTGATGAGGGCTAAATTTCTGTAGAGTGGGTATGTGTGTATATGTGCTTGTGTGTGTGAGTATGACAAGTTCTCTAGATCAGAGAAGGTGTAGTTTATGAGGAAACCTTTGAGGACCATGGGAGACCTGCATAGATTAGTGCGTGGGTTGGATTTTGCTAAGATGAGAGGATCTCTGTGGTTGGATGGGATAAATCAAACATAACACACTCTCCATTATAATTAACTAGGCAACTGCTAACAAGGTTTCCTCCTCTTTTCCTTCTATAATGGTAGCATAAAAGTGGGAGAATGTGCTTGAATTCAGTGTGGTGGAGAACCTTCACAGTGTGGAATAACAGATTCTTGCCAATGAAGGAAAAACATGTATAGTGATTAAGAAAAAATATGCTGATAATCTCATTCTTGATATATAGAGATTGCTTAGACTAAAATTATTTATATGCCAATGTGGAAACAATTACTTTTTCAAATGTTATTAATGAAGATGGTGTGCATTTCTGAGGGAGTTGCATCTGTAACAAATTCATCAGGGTGTACTCTTAAGGTATTTTTATAGGAATGCCACCATTCTGAGACATTGGAAAACCCTATTCTCTTAATTGCACATAAATGTTACAATTCTTTAAGAAACTTGTGTAAGAATGGTATTTTTCATTCAACAAAAAAAGACTGTGGTGACCTCACAATATTTTCTGAAAAGTAAACAAGCATGATTTATAGTATAATGAACTTTATATAAGAGTCTGATCAACTTTTTAATATTAAACTATTATAATAGCATTAGTAACCATGCATTTTATATAACTTGACAGCCCTAAGAATGGGACCAATCATCCATCTATCTATCCATTTATTATTTTTAAGCTATTTCCTCAGGCCATATGAATGATGCAGTCTAGTTTCATCTTTGTCATTGTGAAACCATCTTTTATTTGTTTATCACTGAAACCCTGGCACTTTCCCTGTCACGTCTAGATGATTTTTTCTGTGTCCACAGGGACTCAGAGTTCTTCATGGGCTAGTAGAGTGTTAGAACTGAAGGAGACCATAATGTGTTGTCAATGAGACTGAGGTCTGGAGATCAAAGTAATAAAATTGGTGATATCCAAACTATTTTTATATTCATTTTAACTGTCTGCATTTCCAGCCCATCTTTCCCTTTAGTCTCAGAAAAATAAATGGTTCCTCCTTATTTATTCAGGAACAGACTCAGTTGGTTCCCATTCCTTCTCTCTCTGGGAGAATCCTAATTTCTATATTAAACACTTGACATAGTCTCATCCTGAGAAGATTTTTAGCTAAATGGAAACCAATAACAGATTGAGAATTGGTAGTATAGGAGTATATATGTGTGTGTGTGTATGTGTGTGCCTGTATGTGTGTGTGTGTGTGTGTGTGTGTGTGCAGTGATGATGGTGGTGGTGGTTTGAGGATTCCATCTTTTGACAGGAACATTGTGGGGAGTGAAGAAGAAGAAGGGAGCTCTTTTTTTCCCACTTGTAAAACATTAACTGAAGGACTATAGTATTCTGCTCAACTATTTATTATGCCCTAATAATGATACTGACAGTTTTTAATTTTTATAACTTATGAAAAATCATATAATTTTCATAAATGCATTTTTAACAGTCTTATGAAATAGATATTATTATCCACACCTTTTTCAGATAAGAAAATTGTAGCAAAGAAAAATTAAGTGATTTGTGTTAAGTCCTACTGCTGACTGGTGGCAGAGCTAGGATTTAAATCATGCTTCTCTGACTACAGAGTTGAACTCTTTCTTAAGAAACAGACTACGCTGCTTCTATCAGACCCAAGCTAGGCTGGTTTTAGAGAGGTAATTAAGTCATAGTTTCCAAGAATGAGGAGATAAATATGCAAGTCATAAAGCTAGTATGAAACCTCATGCCCATTGATTAGCAAGATTAAGTTATGCAAAATGAGTAAGTTCTATAGATCTGCTGTACAACATTGCCTGCAAATGGCAATAATTGTGTTGTACACTTAAAAAGCTATTAAGGGTAGACCTCATATTATTTTTTTAAAATTTTGTCTTTGTGTTTATTTATTTTTTAATATAAATTTATTTATTTTAATTGGATGCTAATTACTTTACAATATTGTATTGGTTTTGCCATACACCAACATGAATCTGCCACGGGTATACACGTGTTCCTCATCCTGAACCCCCCTCCCACCTCCCTCTCTGTACCATCCCTCTGGGTCATCCCAGTGCGTATTCTTACCACAGTAAAATTTAAAAATTGTATATGGATTATAAAGTACACATCTGTTTACATGTACTTTTAAGACGTGTTATGGATTTGGATGAGGGAAGAGATTATAAGTACATTATTAAGATTTTTTGTTGTGTGATACAATACATCATACATCTAAAGATTATTTATTAAATATATATAGGGTATCAAAGCAATAAATGTACTTAGCATGCAGCTTAAAGAAAAAAAAGAAATCTCTACCAATCTTCAGACTCCCTCTTCCCTAGAAACCACTCTCCTGGTTTTGTTTTCATAGCAAGAATGTCCACATACAATGTATTGTTTAGTCTTGCCTGTTTTTTTGCATTTAGTATAAATGGATTCCTATACTATGTATGACTTGATTATTTGCCTCCACACTATGTGTTTTAGATTCGTCATCATGATGTGTGACATTGTAGTTCATTTTTTTCCCCACGGCTAAGTATTCCATTGTAAGACTGCTGCGATTCTTTTCTTAACCAGTGCAACATGTGGTAGATATTATTATCTCTAGTTCTATTCTTTTGTATAAACAATGCTTATATAAACATTTTTGCACACATCTCTCAGTGAACATGTGTACTAAATATTTATACACCTGGGAGTGGAATTGCCATGTACTTGGTCAGTTTTATAAGATGATGTGAAATTTTGCTCCATTACCACCAAATTGCTGGGAATGAAATAGTTGTATTTTCAGATTACATTTCTCCGACTATTAATAAGAATTTTTTAAAAGAGAAGAATAAATTCAGATGTCTCCTACTATAATGGATCTTTTCAAGTCTTCTGTTCATTTTCTTTGACCTGTCTTTTTAATTGGTTCATAAGAGTTCTTTCCATATTCTGAGTATTTTCCATATAATTTAGTGTTATAAGCCACAGTATCAAATGTGTATATATATTTACCACATACCAGACGCTGTTCTAAGCTAACATACACTTTTTATAAGGGAGGTACCCTTAATATCCTCATTTTATAGATGTAGCAGTCATAGTATGAAGGTTAAGTTAACTTATCCAAGGTCACATCCAAAAAGTAGCAGACCCTAGGTCCAAGCACAAGCAGTCTGGCTCTTTACACTATGCTGCCTCTCCAGTGTTTACTTGTTGCCTTTTAGTATTAGAGATTTATGATTCATATTAGTATTAAGTACGGCAGATCTTCCAATCTGGTGCTGCTTATGTCAGAGTGTTATGACCTTTCTTGGTATTTTTCTCTTTCATATAAGTTTTAGAATCACCAAGCAAATTTATACCCCTCCCCCCACAGCAATATCTACAAATTATTTACAAATTTGATTAATAAATTTAATACATTGAAACTGTAGATAAATTGTTAGAAAACTGGCATCTCATGATATTGAGCATGGCTTATCTTTCCATGTGTTTATAGTTTTCTTCATAAAAGTTTTACCTGTCTATTGTTAAGTTTATTTCTAGAAACACAAGTTTAAAATATATGATATATTGTATGTTAACTTATTTACTTAGTTTGTGAGCTTCAGAAGGACAGAAATTTTTGTCTTTTATTTACTTATTTTTAACTTATAAAGTTCCAGTACATGAACTAGTGTATTATACATAATGGTTACTTTATAAATACTTCTTGAATTAATAAAATCTAGTAGTATACTTTAAAATTGTGTCCTCTGACCATTTATAGATATTGAATAGGAAAGCCCTTAATCTTTCTTAATTAAACTTATAGCCAATTATAATGACAAACTTTTATCATTTCTAAATATTTGTCTGAAGGTTCTTTAGTGATTTGTATGTTATTAAATACAACATAATTTTTCTTTTAAACCTAACACTTCATTTTTCTTTTTATTGGAACCAGATAGAATCTCTAGTTCAGTAATGAGAGTGAATATTCTATCTTGTTCTTGCTTCCAAAAGAAATGCTTCTCTATTTTACCATGAAATATTATGTTTGCTCTAGGGTTTTTAAAATAACCTTTGTCATGTTAAAGAGGGGTTCTTTTCTCTAGTCTGCTTATAATTTTGTAACAAATAGTCAAATTTTATCAAACTATTCTCTGTATTTATTGAGAAGATTATTTTTTTCTCTTTTAATCTGTTAACATAGTGAATTTGAGCAATAAAATTGATAATGATGATTCAATATTGTGTTTTCAGAATGAACTTTAGTCATTTATGCATAATTATCATATAGATACATAAGTTTTTAATAGATTATAGAGTTATTTTTGCTAATATTTTATTGAGAATTTTGCATTTATATTCATAAGTAAGAGTGGCAGTAATTTTTTCTTTTTTACGTACTGCTTGTGTCTAATTTTAAAAAATATTTATTTTTATTTGGCTGTGCTGGGTCTTAGTTGTGGCATGCAGGATCTTTTAAGTGACATATAGAATCTACTTCCCTGACCAGGGATAACCCAGGCCCCCTGCATTTGGAGCACAGAGTCTTAAACACTGGACCACCTGGGAAGTCCTGTGTCTAATTTTTGTATTAAAGGAAACTAGCCTCAGAAAAGACTAGGACTTTTCCTAACTTTTCCAGATTCTGAAGGAGCTAATGATAGACAGCTGCTGATGTTCAGTCACTAAGTTTTGTCTGACTTTTTGCAATGCCATAAACTGCAGCACTGCCAGGCTTCCCTATCCTTCACTATCTCCCAGAGTTTGCTCAAACTCATGTCCATCAAATCGGTGATGCCATCCAGTCATCTCATCCTCTGTCGTCTCCTTCTCTTCCTGCCTTCAATTTTTCCCAGCCTCAGGGTCTTTTCTAATGACTCAGCTCTTTGCATCAGGTGGCCAAAGTATTGGAGTTTCAGCTTCAGCATCAGTCCTTCCAATGAATATTCAGGACTGATTTCCTTTAGGATTGACTGGTATGATCTCCTTGAAGTCCAAGGGACTCTCAAGAGTCTTCTCCAACACCACAGCTCAAAAGCATCAGTTCTTCAGTGGTCAGCTTTCTTTATACCCTAACTCTCACATCCATACATGACTACTGGAAAAATGATAGCTTTGACTAGATGGACCTTTGTCGGCAAAGTAATGTGTCTGCTTTTTAATATGCTATCTAGGTTGGTCATAGCTTTTCTTCCAAGGAGCAAGCTTTTTAATTTCATGGCTGCAGTCACCGTCTGCAGTGATTTTGGAGCCCCAGAAAATAAAATATATCACGGTTTCCACTTTTTCCACATCTATTTACCGTGAAGTGATGAGATCGGTTACCATGATTTTAGTTTTTTGAATGTTTGACTGACTTAATCTGTTTCTTGAATGTTTCATAGAATGTTTCTGAAAAACCATCTATACTTAATACTTTGTGTTCTGATATTAATTCTAATTCAATTTTTTTTTAAGATTTGTAGTACCATTTATAATATTTATAGTATCAAAGAAGAGTTTCTCTTTTTTTGAGCCACTTTGCTATATTGAAAATGAAAGTGAAAGTCGCTCAGTTATGTCCGACTTTTTGCAACCCCATGGAAGTCCATCGAATTCTCCAGGCCAGAATACTGGAGTGGATAGCCTTTGCCTTCTCCAGGGGATCTTCCCAACCCAGGGATCGAACCCAGGTCTACCACATTGCAGGCAGATTCTTTACCAGCTGAGGCACAAGGGAAGCCCAAGAATACTGGAGTGGGTAGCCTGTCCCTTCTCCAGTGGATCTTCTCAATCCAGGAATTGAACCGGGGTCTCCTGCATTGCAGGCGGATTCTTTACCAACTGAGCTGTCAGGGAAGCCCTTTGCTATATTAAGTTCTGCTAAATTACATTTTGTAATAAATTTTCAAATTTATTATCACACAGTTTTCAACCCTGACAAAAAGTTGTTAATATCTGCTGTACCATCATTTATGTTTGTTTTTAATTTTATTTGTATTCATTTCTTTTTTTTCCTTTGACACTAGGATGTTAGGTACTTTCATTCTTTTTTTTTTCCTCCGAAGAATCAACATTTGGTTTGTTTATTGTCTTCATCCAATTTTTGTTTTCATCTTTGTTAGTTTTTGCACTTAGCTGTTTCATTTATTAAATTTCATTTTATTTTTTTAAACTTCTTCATTTGGATACTGAGCTTATTTTCAGCTTTTCATTTCTGTGTTGTAAGTATTCAATACTTATTTTCTCTTAGCTTTATCTTATAATTTTTATATGTTGTACCATGTTCATCACCTGTTATAAGCATTATTTTATATAACACTTAGAAAAATGCAATGATAACATAATAGCTTTTCATAATTTCTAAGTTTTATTTATACTTGTTGAAAGATTCTTTAAATGTTTTAAAATATAAGCTTTCCTACATATGAAAGAAAATGTAAAACTAAATTGGTTAAGATATTTAATAAACTTCTTCACATCCAGATCCAGCTCTTCTGAATCATTTATTGATTCAGAGTCATAGACTCTTATTTTTGTTTGCATTATGTCATCCTCTGTGCTATCAAGAGCTTTTATTAAAGAGTGCTTTACTATTTTCCCTGGAATTTTCTTCCAAAATGTGAGTTTTGATGCAGGTGCTCTTTTGATCTTCCCAGAAGTATGTCACTGGATCATTTTTGGTTAGCAAATAAGATTTGTATTTCTTCCTCAAATGGTTCTAAATATTGTATACACTGAAAAATGGAGGGTACAATTTTCTTAAGTCACCAGGAATAACAGTTGAATGCAATTAATGCAATTATGTCATCTGGTCAGGTAAATTGAAAGTCATCATTGATTATAAGATACATTTTGATTTCTGAAATATTAAAATATGAAAAATGTGGATTACATACATGATGTGTACATGCCTTATATTACATATGAGATAGTGCTCAGCTCTAAGTATTTTCTAATTTCTATTTTGATGTCTTCTTTCTTCTTTGACCAGTAGGTTATGTAAAAGCCATTTTAACATTTCCAAATTCATGAGTATTTTATTTTTGGTATTGGCTGATTATTTGTACTTTTAGTAAGAAATATATTCTGCATTGTATTAGTGTTTTTGAAATTTGTCAAGACTTGTTTATGACCTTGATATAGTCAATTTTGTCAAACATCCTTGTATGTTTGAGAAGCATGAAGTTCTCCAGCTTTTGTGGTTTTTGAATTGTGTTATTCAGTATCTTTACCGATTTTTTTTATCTGCTTGATAAATCAGTTTTTTGGTAAATCAGATGTTTAATAACTCCAATTATCTCTGTAGATTTTTCAAAATCTCTTTGTATATTGGCAATTTGCTTTATATATTTTGAAGCTATGTTACAAGGTGCATACCATTTAAAATTATGTCTTCCTAGGTGATTGAAATTTTGATAAATATGCAGTTGTTCTACATATCACTATTATTCATCTAATGTCTATTATGTATTCATTATATGTCTAGCAATAATTTACAATATCTCTAGCAATAATTTTAAATGATTAGATCTCTAGCAGTATTTGCTTTTATCTCTAACAATGATATTTAGATGGATGACTATTGTATCTGTTATTAATACCATAATTATTTCAATTATGCTTTATCTGGCACATAAATTTAGCCTTTAATGTTTAACCTTTCAATGTTCCTATACTCTTTTGAATCTTTTATAAACAATTCATATTGTAGTTTTAAAAAGTTCACTTTAACAATCTGGCTTTTAATCAAAGATTTTTGTTTACTTGCATTATTTTTAATTACCAATATTATAAATTTATATCTATAATCTTACTTTGATTTTTCAATTTTTAATTTTTCTATTTCTTTTCCTTCTTTTCTATTTTCTTTTGGATTGAGTTTTACCCTGTGTACTATTTTGGGAGTTATAATTTCCATGTCTATTCTTTTAGTGATTTCTCTAGATATCTTAACGTGTATGTGTAATGTGTAACAAAGTCTACTATTAATGAGTATCTTTACCTTCTTTCAGTGCAATATAAGGGATTTAAAATCAACTTCACTCATTCCCTTCTGAGCTTTTTACTATTATTCTAGTTTTTTATTTCCATCTATTTTTTAATGCCAGAAATTAGGTATCATAGTCACTAAAATATACAAAATGTGACTATTTTTTCTCTTGATTTCTAAAATGTAACCTTAGAATTTAATCTTTATTTTATTATATGATAGATTATATTCTCCATTCTATGTCTCTAATATATCCTATGTTCCTTAAGACCAGTTATCTGATTTTATTTTTTATTAATTCATAGTGCTTGAGACAATGCCATGTACTTAGTAGGTAGTTAATAATTTACTGTCTCATTGACTTAGCTTCCAATTATACTCATGAGTTTTCATTAATTGAGAAATTTAACATTCAAGTTAAAACATTTAGAGATTTTTTTTTTCCTGCTATGGTTAGTATTGGTTTTTCATGCTCCATTTCCATGGGACTGATTCAACTGGATGTTTCAGTTACCAGGTCAAGTTGGTACTGAAAGTATTGGATAGAAATAGAGATAAAAAGAAACAATGAGGAATGCACAAAATATTGTTGCATTTTGTGACTATGTGAAAAGCAGTAAAACTCATATGGTTCCATTTTTTCATTTGCTGCTGTTCTTCCTAACTATATTCTATATTTTTTTCTTTCAAATTATTGACCTCTATGAGTTCTCTTAATGTTCCCATGCTGTAGATGAGACAGTGATAACATTTTATTCCTTGGCCTCCTTCTGCATCAAACAAAGCTATGATAGCCCCAAGACAAATGTAAATCTCTTCTTCTTATCCATAATGTTCTTTTTTTAATATTCTAGCATCTTTCAGATAAAAAGCCTTTTTCTTCATTATGTGATAAACACCCTTGTTAATTTTTTAGCCTTATCTTTTCTACTTGGTTCATCTAGAAAAACATTTCTTTCCCACTAATAGAAATACTTTTCTTGCCTTACAATATCTGATTCAAGAATGGCTTAAAAATAAACCTGATTATCAGAGAAATGCAAATCAAAACCACTATGAGGTACCATTTCACACCAGTCAGAATGGCTGCGATCCAAAAGTCTACAAATAATAAATGCTGGAGAGGGTGTGGAGAAAAGGGAACCCTCTTACACTGTTGGTGGGAATGCAAACTAGTACAGCCACTATGGAGAACAGTGTGGAGATTCCTTAAAAAACTGGAAATAGAACTGCCTTATGATCCAGCAACCCCACTGCTGGGCATACACACTGAGGAAACCAGAAGGGAAAGAGACACGTGTACCCCAATGTTCATCGCAGCACTGTTTATAATAGCCAAGACGTGGAAGCAACCTAGATGTCCATCAGCAGATGAATGGATAAGAAAGCTGTGGTACATATACACAATGGAGTATTACTCAGCCATTAAAAAGAATACATTTGAATCAGTTCTAATGAGGTGGATGAAACTGGAGCCTATTATACAGAGTGAAGTAAGCCAGAAGGAAAAACATAAATACAGTATACTAACGCATATATATGGAATTTAGAAAGATGGTAACAATAACCCGGTGTACGAGACAGCAAAAGAGACACTGATGTATAGAACAGTCTTATGGACTCTGTGGGAGAGGGAGAGGGTGGGAAGATGTGGGAGAATGGCAATGAAACATGTAAAATATCATGTAGGAAACGAGTTGCCAGTCCAGGTTCGATGCATGATGCTGGATGCTTGGGGCTGGTGCACTGGGACGGCCCAGAGGGATGGTATGGGGAGGGAGGAGGGAGGAGGGTTCGGGATGGGGAACACATGTATACCTGTGGCGGATTCATTTTGATATTTGGCAAAACTAATACAATTATGTAAAGTTTAAAAATAAAATAAAATTGGAAGAATAAAAAAAAAAAATAAATAAATAATTTCAAAAAAAAAAAAAAAAAAAAATAAACCTGAATTTCACTTAAGATAATGTAATAAAGGACTCCAGATCAGACATCTGTTACTCATTATTTATAACCTCTGGCTAAAAGTCATGCTAATCAGGAGTTATTGCTATTTATTTCTCAGACTGCTTGCTCAGAAGACTCATTCATTGTCTTTAGTCATTTTCAATTTGCTTGTGATGTCAGTAAAGTGTAAGTAGAATTTGAAACACCAATTGTAAGTGGGGTACAGGGGACCATCACCATAAAGCAAGATAGTGATCAAAATTTCTCAGTTCTAACCCACTGCCTCAAAGTGACTTTTGTCACCTTATTCAGTTGCTGCAGAGTAATTTGGAATTAGTTGTTGTTGTTGAGTTGCTAAGTTGTGTCTGACTCTTTAAGACCCCATGGACTGCAGCATGCCAGGCTTTCCTGCCCTTCACCATCTCCCAGAGTTTGCAGATGGACTCATGTCCATTGAGTTGGTGATGCCATAAGTAGCTTCAATGATTGTTATTTTTTTTTCTAAAGACAGGCAAGGTGCTTTTTATGTGTATTCCTCATATGTGACCATGTGATATTATCTATATGATCTTAAATTTTAAATCTTTCATTGATATTATTTGTTGCTGTTTTGTTGTTATTTAGTTGCTAAGTCATGTCTGATTCTTTGCGACCCTATGGACTGTAGCCCACCAGCTCCTCTGTCTGTGGCATTTCCCAGGCAAGAACACTGGAATTGGGTTGCCATTTCCTTCTCCTGGGAATCTTCGCAATTCAGGGAATGAATCTGTGTCTCCTCCATTGTTAGGTGGATACTTTGCAGCTAAGCCCCAGGAGAGCCCAAAGTTACTGGAACTGAAAGGGATCAAAAGAGGGCTTCTTAAGGACTCATGAAGATCTTTGTTTAAAACAAAACAAAAAAAATCTTTGAATTCTGATCAAAATGCCTATAAAAGAAACAGGAATCCATTTCATAGTCTTTAAGTCAATAAGGCAGTTTCTTGTGTAAATTCTATTGATGACTGTGCAACAGATACTATATTGATCATAAAACTGAACTCTGAATGTACCTGAGAAAGATTTTTGAAATGCATGGATCAGTCTACTTTTTATTTTTCCTTTAAGGATACTCCCCATAGTAAGAGGAAGGTAGAAGGAAGATTCCCTCACAATGCCTAATATTCATTGGCAATGCAAGATGAAGAACTGAAGTAACTTTAGCGCTAGTAGGCCTCCATCTTGAGCTCTCCTTACCTGGAAAAATATTTTTTACGTTAGTTACCTACCATTTGCTGACAAAAGTAAATCAAACTGTTTCATTGTATTGCTGTAGAGGCCCTTTGCAGTCAAAACAGAATGTAATTCTGGTTGACTCATAGTTTATAATTGCAGTGACCTATTGACATTTCAAATGAAAAAGAAGGATGTGCTTGGTGCCACTAATGACCATGGCTTCTGCCCTTCCCCTCATAGTTCCAGAGAATTGCCATCAGGGAGAGCAACATCTTGAGATTGTTGTTGTAGGCTCCCTGTTTCTGGGAGTACCTATGGACTGTTAGATTGAATACACAGCAGGTGTTTCTATCATTGCTTCCTACTGGCATAACTTGTGATGTGAAAGCAATTTCTTCTATCTATGTCACACCCTTCACCATCTTTTTCCCCACTAGGAGAGTGAATTAAGTCTTTACCCAAATGGAGTAAGGGTTATACCTGCTACAGGAATTCATAGAAAGGAGAACTTGATGTAGGCTATTCATGTATGCTACAAAGAGGTGTTCTTCAGTAATGCCGATGGATCTTTATAAGACATCTCTTTGGAGCATAGGTTCCATCAGTAGATTTTTGTGAGAAAAAGACATGAGTCTTCTGGTTGTCTGAAATTTCAGGGTATTCTTGTCATATCTCTGAACTCAGAAAACTGTGATCATAAGTGGTACATTTCAATTTGTCCTTTGCTTCCATCCTGACTCAAAAAAAAAAAAAATGATTTGCTTTATTCACATCATTATGTTGAATGAGCAAATGTTGACTAATGAGTTCCTTCATCTGTACTGGTAACACAAGGATTAAATTTGTGGGTGCTAGGTTATCAGAATCTTTGTATAATTTCCTAGGAGACTGAAGTAAATAAAACAACAAATGACAGTTATAATTAACATTAGCACTCTAAAATATCCCAAATAGGAAGTAGGAAAAGAACCTTGTCATCTCACATTTCCAAAGATTAAAAGGCTTATTTAAGAATTAACTGAACACACGGGAATTACATGTTACTTGTAATTTTGTTAACTGAGTCTAAAACTATGTAAAGTCAAGTTTCCTTCCATTATTATGAATTTAAGGTATTTTGCTCTGTTTCTCAGTTACCAATTAGAGTAGATTATAGGCTTGGTCATCTATAGATTCCTAGTTGTAGAAGATGAGGAGAATGCATTCATTCAGAATTAAAGAAATTAAATTGAGGAGTTATCTTTTGAAATATCTGAAAAGTTTATTGAGCCTTGGTGAGTTTAATTTCAGCACATTTAATGAAAACCAAAGGTGGATCCATTTAGTTAAGGCCATTAGGTGGAGGAAACTGTTCTGTGCAGAGGCTTAAGAGTGGAAAATGACTTACAATGAACTTTTGGCTTATAATTTAGCAAATGGACAAAAATTATCTAGAGTTGACTGGATGTTAACCAATGTTAGACAGCTTTTGTTATGATATAGGGGAAATCATTAGTAACCTTGACTTTTAGGTATTCTGAGGAGTGTGGTTTGAACATTCAGTTTAAATATACTGATAAAAGTAAAGATAGAAAAATTTGCTGGAATAAGAAACTGAGGTTGATTTAGTGTTGTCGCTACTTGATATGGAGGAAATTTATGAGGTAGTTGAACACAAATGCATTTGCAAACACACAAGAGGGCAATAAAGTGACTTATACCCCTAAGTTGATGACAGCATTTATTACTTACTGATCTGAGTGCTTCCTTTCCCACTCCCACACCTCCTAAGATACAGATTCCTTCTCCTTGATACTTAGATTCTGTGTGTGTGCATGTTTTGTGGTGTGTGTGTGTGTGTGTGTGTGTGTTTCTGAGTACAGGGTTATAGAATTAGGGGCATAATGTTTAGTTTCAAGCCTTGGTGACTCATGTTGATTTGGTGATTTGGTGCCCATTTAATCCATGACATTTTTATAACCTTCAGCTTCTAAATTTTCCGCTTAACCTTCTAATGCCTTTTTGAACAACTATCTTCAATACTTGTGGGTAACTAGCTTATCTCCTATGTAGTTATATACTCAACTGAAACACACAGGCACATATGCATGCAGAGTTACTTCAGTTGTGTCTGACTGTGACTGAATGGACTGTACCTTGCTAGGCTCCTCTGTCCATGGGATTCTCCAGGCAAGAACAGTGGAGTGGGTTGCCATGCCTTCCTCCAGGGGATCTTCCCGACCCAGGGATCGAACGCACATCTCTTATTTCTCCTGCATTGGCAGGCGGGTTCTTTACCACTACCACCACCTGGGAAGCCCCAAATACATAGGAACTATGCAGGATAAGTTATTACCACACAGAATTGTTACTGTGCAGAATTTGGTACTTAATGAGCCAGTTTTGTCTTATATCCAAAACATTGTGGTATGGAAATAGTCTGAATGTCAGAATTTGTCCTGGCTTCTCACCTTGGGAAGATTTGATTTTCAAGACTCAGAGCAACGGGAACTGCGCCTGCATAAAAACCCAGCCCTGCCCTGTCAGTTACTGTGATCATGGGCTGCTCTCTAGACTACTGTATCATCTTTCCCCCAGATTCTGGGTATCTGACTCTTGGTTCTTGCCTCTCTTTACTTCCTGTCACTTGGTTGTGCTATTCCTGTTATACTGTTCCCCTATGATTGAGTTTCCTTGGTGCAATCTCTGTCTTCCCTGACTGGGTCCGCATGTGATGTTCTGCTAGAATGAAAGCTCCACAAGGGGAGGGTATTTCTCTATTTAGTTTAATACTATGTCTTCAGTGTCTGTGTCAGTGCTTGGCAGGGGACAGACTTTCAATTAATAAATACACGTTGATTGAAATTTACGTTCTTTTGTCTCTATCATTTTGTTTTCCTCAATTCTCTCACCTTTGAATTGCCATGAGTAATCTTTTTCATCTGTTACTGAACTTGTATTATCTATGGGGTAATAGAGGAACTTGGACAAAATCCCCTCTTTCTTACAGCTCATGTACATCTACTAGCCAACTCCTAGCCTATGGCCATACACTGCATGATATAAACAAAGATGTTAATATGGTAAGGTGTTATCACCCATTAGACTGTGTTGCAATTGGGACATAAGGATAAATTAGAGTCTCCAAGAGATTCTGGCCTCTCCCAAATTAGTTGTTTTTATGACTAAGAAATTCTTTAGTTCAGTTCAGTCGCTTGGTTGTGTCCAACTCTTTGAGACCTCATGGACTGCAGCATACCAGGCCTCCCTGTCCATCACCAACTCCCGGGGCATACTCAAACTCATGTCAATCAGGTCAGTGATGCCATTCAACATCTCATCTTCTGTCGTCCCCTTCTCCTCCTGCCCCCAATCCCTCCCAGCATCAGAGTCTTTTCCAGTGAGTCAGTTCTTTGTATCAGGTACCAAAGTATTAGAGTTTCAGCTTCAGCATCAGTCCTTCCAATGAATATTTAGGTCTGATTTCCTTTAGGATGGACTGGTTGGATCTCCTTGCAGTCCAAGGGACTCTCAAAGGTCTTCTCCAACATCACAGATCAAAAGCATCAATTCTTCAGCGCTTGGCTTTCTTTATAGTCTAACTCTCTCATCCCTATGTGACTACTGGAAAAACTATAGCTTTGACTAGATGGACCTTTGTTGGTAAAGTAATGTCTCTGCTTTTTAATATGCTGTTTAAGATGGTCATAACTTTTCTTCCAATGAGCAAGCATCTTTTAATTTCATGGCTGCCATCAGCATCTGCAGTGATTTTGGAGCCCCCTAAAATAAAGTCTGTCACTCTTTCCATTGTTTCCCCATCTATTTGCAATGAAGTAATGGGACCAGATGCCATGGCCTTAGTTTTCTGAATGCTGAGTTTTAAGCCAACTTTATCACGCTTCTCAAGAGGCTCTTTGTTCTTCTTGGCTTGGAGAATTTTGAGCATTACTTTGCTAGCATGTGAGATGAGTACAGTTGTGTAGTAGTTTGAACATTCTTTGGGATTGGAATGGACCTTTTCCAGTCCTATAGCCACTGCTGAGTTTTCCAAATTTGCTGGCATATTGAGTGCAGCACTTTCACAGAATCATCTTTTAGGATTTGAAGTAGCTCAGCTGGAATTCCATCACCTCCACTAGCTTTGTTCATAGTGATGCTTCCTAAGGCCCACTTGACTTCACATTCCAGGATGTCTGGCTCTACATGAGTGATCACACCATCATGATTATCTGGGTCATGAAGATCTCTTTTGTATAGTTCTTCTTTGTATTCTTGCCACCTCTTCTTAATATCTTCTGCTTCTTTTAGGTCCATACCATTTATTTCCTTTTTCCCTTGGTATTTCTAATTTTCTTGAGGAGATCTCTAGTCTTTCCTATTCTATTATTTTACTCTTTTCTTTGCATTGATCACCAAGGAAGGCTTTCTTATCTCTCCTTATATTCTTTGGAGATCTGCATTCAAATGGGTATAACTTTTCCTTTTTCTCCTTTGCCTTTAGCTTCTCTTCTTTTCTCAGCTATTTGTAAGGCCTCCTCAGCCATCTTGCCTTTTTGCATTTCTTTTTCTCAGGAATGGTCTTGATCCCTGCCTCATGTACAATGTCACGAACCTCTGTCTGCAGTTCTTCAGGCACTCTATCAGATCTAGTCTCTAAATCTATTTCTCACTTCCACTATATAATCATAAGGGATTTGATTTAGGTCATACCTGAATAGTTTAGTGGTTTTCCCCACTTTCTTCAGTTTAAGTCTGAATTTGGCAATAAGGAGTTCATGATCTGAGCCACAGTCAGCTCCCGGTCTTGTTTTCACTGACTATACAGAGCTTCTCAATCTTTGGCTGAAAAGAATATAATCAGTCTTATTTTGGTGTTGACCATCTGGTGATGTCCGTGTGTAGAGTCTTCTCTTGTGTTGTTGGAAGAGGGTGTTTGTATGACCAGTGCGTTCTGTTGGCAAAACTCTGTTAACCTTTCCCCTGCTTTGTTTTGTACTCCAAGGCCAAGTTTACCTGTTATTTGGGTAGCTCTTGACTTCCTACTTTTGCATTCCAGTCCCCTATAATGAAAAGGACATCTTTTTTGGGTGTTAGTTCTAAAAGGTCTTGTAGGTCTTCATAGAACCAGTCAATGTCAGCCTCTTCAGCATTACTGGTTGGGTCATAGACTTGGATTACCGTGATATTGAATGGTTTGCCTTGGAAACAAACAGAGAGCATTCTGTCATTTTTGAGATTGCATCCAAGTACTGCATTTCGGACTCTTTTGTTGACTTTAATGGCTACTCCATTTCTTCTAAGGGATTCTTGCCCACCGTAGTAGATATAATGGTCATCTGAGTTCAGTTCACCTATTCCAGTCCATTTTAGTTCACTGATTCATAAAATGTCAATGTTCATTCTTGCCATCTCCTGTTTGACAACTTCCAGTTTGCCTTGATTCATGGACCTAACCATTCCAGGTTCCTATGCAATATTGCTCTTTACCAGACTTTACTTCCATTACCAGTCACATCCACAACTGGGTATTATTTTTGCTTTGGCTCCATCTCTTCATTCTTTCTGGAGTTATTTCTCCACTGATCTCCAGTAGCATATTGGGCACCTACTGACTTGGGGCATTCATCTTTCAGTGTCCTATCTTTTTGCCTTTTCATATTGTTCATGGGTTTCTCAAGGAAAGAGTACTGAAGTGGTTTGCCATTCCATTCTCCAGTGGACTATGTTTTGTTAGAACTCTCCACCATAACCCATCTGTCTTGGGTGGCCCTACAGGGCATGGCTCATAGTTTTCTTGAGTTAGACAAGGCTGTGGTCCATGTGATCAGTTTAAGTTCTTCAGCTTTATCAAAGAGCAATTTAAGGAAATTCTTAGATAAGTGGACTTATTTTTGTATGCTATCTATTTGGTTGGGGTCAGTGATCTTTTCTGTGGTATGAAAAGTAAACATTGTAAACAAGGACACAGATCCAAATGGATTATGTGGATAGGTGACAGGTGTTCTGCAATCTTAGAAAGTCTACAAGTAATGATATTGTTGTGTAGGTCAAGATGTACACTGACACTTGCTTCTAATATCTAGTGGCTCTATTTCTGCCACTGTGAATTTAATGTAGTTAATCTGAGGAGAATTATAGGAATGTATATCGAATTATTTTCCAACTTAAAACCACAGAATTATAGATCTTAGAGCTGAAAGCCACCTTAAGAAATCATCTATTTTAGATGCCTGCCTACAGACAGGTTAGGTGTAATTCAAATTTCACACAAAGCATACATCTGAGACCCAAATAGGTTGAATGATTTTCCTGCCAAGGGTGACATAGCAAAGCTTTGAAATAAAATAAATCTCACTTATTGGTTATAGTCCAAAAGATAATATATGTTCTCATAATTTCTGCTTAAATTTTCCTTTCATAGAAAGCTTCTGAAATAATCTTCAATGTTATAAGTGCATCTTTTTTTTTAATTTTTTTTATTTTTTTAATTTTATTTTATTTTTAAACTTTACATAATTGTATTAGTTTTGCCAAACATCAAAATGAATCCACCACAGGTATACATGTGTTCCCCATCCTGAACCCTCCTCCCTCCTCCCTCCCCATACCATCCCTCTGGGTCGTCCCAGTGCACTAGCCCCAAGCATCCAGTATCGTGCATCGAACCTGGACTGGCAACTCGTTTCTTACATGATATTTTACATGTTACAATGTCATTCTCCCAAATCTTCCCACCCTCTCCCTCTCCCACAGAGTCCATAAGACTGTTCTATACATCAGTGTCTCTTTTGCTGTCTCGTACACAGGGTTATTGTTACCATCTTTCTAAATTCCATATATATGCGTTAGAATACTGTATTTATGTTTTTCCTTCTGGCTTACTTCACTCTGTATAATAGGCTCCAGTTTCATCCACCTCATTAGAACTGATTCAAATGTATTCTTTTTAATGGCTGAGTAATACTCCATTGTGTATATGTACCACTGCTTTCTTATCCATTCATCTGCTGATGGACATCTAGGTTGCTTCCATGTCTTGGCTATTATAAACAGTGCTGCGATGAACATTGGGGTACACGTGTCTCTTTCCCTTCTGGTTTCCTCAGTGTGTATGCCCAGCAGTGGGGTTGCTGGATCATAAGGCAGTTCTATTTCCAGTTTTTTAAGGAATCTCCACACTGTTCTCCATAGTGGCTGTACTAGTTTGCATTCCCACCAACAGTGTAAGAGGGTTCCCTTTCCTCCACACCCTCTCCAACATCTATTATTTGTAGACTTTTGGATCGCAGCCATTCTGACTGGTGTGAAATGGTACCTCATAGTGGTTTTGATTTGCATTTCTCTGATAATGAGTGATGTTGAGCATCTTTTCATGTGTTTGTTAGCCATCTGTATGTCTTCTTTGGAGAAATGTCTATTTAGTTCTTTGGCCCATTTTTTGATTGGGTCGTTTATTTTTCTGGAGTTGAGCTGTAGGAGTTGCTTGTATATTTTTGAGATTAGTTGTTTGTCGGTTGCTTCATTTGCTATTATTTTCTCCCATTCTGAAGGCTGTCTTTTCACCTTGCTAATAGTTTCCTTTGATGTGCAGAAGCTTTTAAGGTTAATTAGGTCCCATTTGTTTATTTTTGCTTTTATTTCCAATATTCTGGGAGGTGGGTCATAGAGGATCCTGCTGTGATGTATGTCGGAGAGTGTTTTGCCTATGTTCTCCTCTAGGAGTTTTATAGTTTCTGGTCTTACGTTGAGATCTTTAATCCATTTTGAGTTTATTTTTGTGTATGGTGTTAGAAAGTGGTCCAGTTTCATTCTTTTACAAGTGGTTGACCAGATTTCCCAGCACCACTTGTTAAAGAGATTGTCTTTAATCCATTGTATATTCTTGCCTCCTTTGTCGAAGATAAGGTGTCCATATGTGCGTGGATTTATCTCTGGGCTTTCTATTTTATTCCATTGATCAATATTTCTGTCTTTGTGCCAGTACCATACTGTCTTGATAACTGTGGCTTTGTAGTAGAGCCTGAAGTCAGGTAGGTTGATTCCTCCAGTTCCATTCTTCTTTCTCAAGATCGCTTTGGCTATTCGAGGTTTTTTGTATTTCCATACAAATTGTGAAATTATTTGTTCTAGCTCTGTGAAGAATACTGTTGGTAGCTTGATAGGGATTGCGTTGAATCTATAAATTGCTTTGGGTAGTATACTCATTTTCACTATATTGATTCTTCCAATCCATGAACATGGTATATTTCTCCATCTATTAGTGTCCTCTTTGATTTCTTTCACCAGTGTTTTATAGTTTTCTATATATAGGTCTTTAGTTTCTTTAGGTAGATATATTCCTAAGTATTTTATTCTTTCCGTTGCAATGGTGAATGGAATTGTTCCCTTAATTTCTCTTTCTGTTTTCTCATTATTAGTGTATAGGAATGCAAGGGATTTCTGTGTGTTGATTTTATATCCTGCAACTTTACTGTAGTCATTGATTATTTCTAGTAATTTTCTGGTGGACTCTTTAGGGTTTTCTATGTAGAGGATCATGTCATCTGCAAATAGTGAGAGTTTTACTTCTTTTTTTCCAATTTGGATTCCTTTTATTTCTTTTTCTGCTCTGATTGCTGTGGCCAAAACTTCCAAAACTATGTTGAATAGTAATGGTGAAAGTGGGCACCCTTGTCTTGTTCCTGACTTTAGAGGAAATGCTTTCAATTTTTCACCATTGAGGATAATGTTTGCAGTGGGTTTGTCATATATAGCTTTTATTATGTTGAGGTATGTTCCTTCTATTCCTGCTTTCTGGAGAGTTTTTATCATAAATGGATGTTGAATTTTGTCAAAGGCTTTCTCTGCATCTATTGAGATAATCGTATGGTTTTTATTTTTTAATTTGTTAATGTGGTGTATTACATTGATTGATTTGCGGATATTGAAGAATCCTTGCATCCCTGGGATAAAGCCCACTTGATCATGGTGTATGATCTTTTTAATGTGTTGTTGGATTCTGATTGCTAGAATTTTGTTAAGGATTTTTGCATCTATGTTCATCAGTGATATTGGCCTGTAGTTTTCTTTTTTTGTGGGATCTTTGTCAGGTTTTGGTATTAGGGTGATGGTGGCCTCATAGAATGAGTTTGGAAGTTTACCTTCCTCTGCAATTTTCTGGAAGAGTTTGAGCAGGATAGGTGTTAGCTCTTCTCTAAATTTTTGGTAGAATTCAGCTGTGAAGCCGTCTGGACCGGGGCTTTTGTTTGCTGGAAGATTTTTGATTACAGTTTCAATTTCCATGCTTGTGATGGGTCTGTTAAGATTTTCTATTTCTTCCTGGTCCAGTTTTGGAAAGTTGTACTTTTCTAAGAATTTGTCCATTTCTTCCACGTTGTCCATTTTATTGGCATATAATTGTTGATAGTAGTCTCTTATGATCCTTTGTATTTCTGTGTTGTCTGTTGTGATGTCTCCATTTTCGTTTCTAATTTTGTTGATTTGATTTTTCTCCCTTTGTTTCTTGATGAGTCTGGCTAATGGTTTGTCAATTTTATTTATCCTTTCAAAGAACCAGCTTTTGGTTTTGTTGATTTTTGCTATGGTCTCTTTTGTTTCTTTTGCATTTATTTCTGCTCTAATTTTTAAGATTTCTTTCCTTCTACTAACCCTGGGGTTCTTCATTTCTTCCTTTTCTAGTTGCTTTAGGTGTAGAGTTAGGTTATTTATTTGACTTTTTTCTTGTTTCTTGAGGTGTGCCTGTATTGCTATGAACTTTCCCCTTAGGACTGCTTTTACCGTGTCCCACAGGTTTTGGGTTGTTGTGTTTTCATTTTCATTCGTTTCTATGCAAATTTTGATTTCTTTTTTGATTTCTTCTGTGATTTGTTGGTTATTCAGCAGCGTGTTGTTCAGCCTCCATATGTTGGAATTTTTAATAGTTTTTCTCCTGTAATTGAGATCTAATCTTACTGCATTGTGGTCAGAAAAAATGCTTGGAATGATTTCTATCTTTTTGAATTTACCAAGGCTAGCTTTATGGCCCAGGATGTGATCTATCCTGGAGAAGGTTCCATGTGCGCTTGAGAAAAAGGTGAAATTCATTGTTTTGGGATGAAATGACCTATAGATATCAATTAGGTCTAACTGGTCTATTGTATCGTTTAAAGTTTGTGTTTCCTTGTTAATTTTCTGTTTAGTTGATCTATCCATAGGTGTAAGGGGGGTATTAAAGTCTCCCACTATTATTGTGTTATTGTTAATTTCTCCTTTCATACTTGTTAGCATTTGTCTTACGTACTGTGGTGCTCCCGTGTTGGGTGCATATATATTTATAATTGTTATATCTTCTTCTTGGATTGATCCTTTGATCATTATGTAGTGACCTTCTTTGTCTCTTTTCACAGTCTTTGTTTTAAAGTCTATTTTATCTGATACGAGTATTGCTACTCCTGCTTTCTTTTGGTCCCTATTTGCATGGAAAATCTTTTTCCAGCCCTTCACTTTCAGTCTGTATGTGTCCCCTGTTTTGAGGTGGGTCTCTTGTAGACAACATATGTAGGGGTCTTGTTTTTGTATCCATTCAGCCAGTCTTTGTCTTTTGGTTGGGGCATTCAACCCATTTACGTTTAAGGTAATTACTGATAAGTATGATCCCGTTGCCATTTACTTTATTGTTTTGGGTTCGAGTTTATACACCGTTTTTGTGTTTCCTGTCTAGAGAATATCCTTTAGTATTTGTTGGAGAGCTGGTTTGGTGGTGCAGAATTCTCTCAGCTTTTGCTTGTCTGTAAAGCTTTTGATTTCTCCTTCATACTTGAATGAGATCCTTGCTGGGTACAATAATCTGGGCTGTAGGTTATTTTCTTTCATCATTTTAAGTATGTCTTGCCATTCCCTCCTGGCTTGAAGAGTTTCTATTGAAAGATCAGCTGTTATCCTTATGGGCATTCCCTTGTGTGTTATTTGTTGTTTTTCCCTTGCTGCTTTTAATATTTGTTCTTTGTGTTTGATCTTTGTTAATTTGATTAATATGTGTCTTGGGGTGTTTCTCCTTGGGTTTATCCTGTTTGGGACTCTCTGGGTTTCTTGGACTTGGGTGATTATTTCCTTCCCCATTTTAGGGAAGTTTTCCACTATTATCTCCTCAAGTATTTTCTCATGGTCTTTCTTTTTGTCTTCTTCTTCTGGAACCCCTATGATTCGAATGTTGTAGCGTTTAATATTGTCCTGGAGGTCTCTGAGATTGTCCTCATTTCTTTTAATTCGTTTTTCTTTTATCCTCTCTGATTCATTTATTTCTACCATTCTATCTTCTAATTCACTAATCCTGTCTTCTGCCTCTGTTATTCTACTATTTGTTGCCTCCAGAGTGTTTTTAATTTCACTTATTGCATTATTCATTATATATTGACTCTTTTTTATTTCTTCTAGGTCCTTGTTAAACCTTTCTTGCATCTTCTCAATCCTTGTCTCCAGGCTATTTATCTGTGATTCCATTTTAGTTTCAAGATTTTGGATCAATTTCACTATCATTATTCGGAATTCTTTATCAGGTAGATTCCCTATCTCTTCCTCTTTTGTTTGGTTTGGTGGGCATTTATCCTGTTCCTTTATCTGCTGAGTATTCCTCTGTCTCTTCATCTTGTTTAAATTGCTGAGTTTGGGGTGTCCTTTCTGTATTCTGGCAGTTTGTGGAGTTCTCTTTATTGTGGTGTTTCCTCGCTGTGTGTGGGTTTGTACAGGTGGCTTGTCAAGGTTTCCTGGTTAGGGAAGCTTGTGTCGGTGTTCTGGTGGGTGGAGCTGTATTTCTTCTCTCTGGAGTGCAATGAAATGTCCAGTAATGAGTTATGAGATGTCTATAGTTTTGGGGTGACTTTGGGCAGCCTGTATCTTGAAGCTCAGGGCTGTGTTCCTTTGTTGCTGGAGAATTTGCTTGGTATGTCTTGCCCTGGAATTTATTGGTCCTTGTGTGGTGCTTGGTTTCAGTGTCGGTATGGAGGCATTTGATGAGCTGCTGTGAATGAATGTTCCTTGGAGTCAGGAGTTCCCTGGAGTCAGGGTTTGGACTTAAGTCTCCTGCTTCCGATTATCGGTCTTATTTTTACAGTAGTTTCAAAACTTCTCCTTCTATACAGCACCATTGATAAAACATCTACCTTAAAGATGATAAGTTTCTCTACAGTGAGGGTCACTCAGAGAGGTTCACAGGGTTACATGGAGAAGAGAAGAGGGAGGAGGGAGTTAGAGGTGACCCAAATGAGATGAGGTGAATCAATAGTGGAGAGAGTGGGCTAGCCAGTAGTCACTTCCTTATGTGCACTCCACAACTGGACCACTCAGAGATGTTCACGGGGTTATACAGAGAAGAAGGAGGAAGGTAACAGAGGTGGCCAGAAGGATAAAAGGGGGAATGAAAAGGAGGGAGACAGATCCAGCCAGTAATCAGTTCCCTAAGTGTTCTCCACCGTCTGGAACACACAGAAATTCACAGAGTTGGGTAGAGTAGAGAGGGGTTAGGGAGGAGACACAGGCGACCTGGTGGAGAAAAAGGAGGGTCCAAAGGGAGAGAGAGCAGTCAAGCCAGTAATCTCACTCCCTAGTGAAAAATGGGTCCTGAAGATTGGGTCCTTAAAGGTACAAAATTGGTAACAAATACATAAAAGCAAAAATTAAAAATCTAGAGTAGAGTTTGGAATTTCAAAAATATGATGTTAAAGAAAAGAAGAAGGAAAAGAAAGAGAGAAAGAACGAACAAACAAAAACAAACAAGGTCGCGAAAATTATAAAGAAAGTACAGGTACAAAATTGATAACTAATACCAGAAAGCGAAAATTAAAAATCTAGAGTAGAGTTTGGAATTTCAAAAATACGATGTTAAAGAAAAGAAGAAGGAAAAGAAAGAGAGAAAAAACGAACAAACAAAAACAAACAAGGTCGCGAAAATTATAAAGAAAGTACAGGTACAAAATTGATAACTAATACCAGAAAGCAAAAATTAAAAATCTAGAGTAGAGTTTGGAATTTCAAAAATACAATGTTAAAAAAAAAAAAGAAGAAAAATAAAGAGAGAAAACAAACAAACAAATACGAACAATGTCACAAAAATTATACAGAAAATACAGGTACAAAATTGATATCAAATACCAAAAAGCATAAATTAAAAATCTAGAGTAAAGTTTGGAATTTCAGATATACAATGTTATATAAAAGAAGAAGAGAAAGAAACAGAGAAGAAGAAAAAAAAAAAAAAGTCACAGAAATTATATAAAAAAAAAACTATAGGTACAAAATTGATAACATATACCAAAAAGCGAAAATTAAAAATCTAGAGTAGAGTTTGGAATTTCAAAAATACAATGTTAAAGAAAAGAAGAAAAAAACCAAAACAAACAAACAAAAAAAACAAGGTCAAAAAATTATAAAATATATATATATGAAGTTTGCTGAAGAAGAAAAAAATAGGGTCTTTTTTTTTTTTTTTTTTCAAAGTAATAGGTTATAAAAGTGAAAATTAAAGGAACAATAGAGGACTTAAATTTTTTTTTTTTAATTAAAAAAAAAAAAGAAAGAATGATCGTAAAAATAATAAAAATATATCTAGGACTTTTTTGTGTTTTTTTTTTGTGGGTGTTGTGGGTTCAGTTCATTTTTGGCTAGTTCCTTGGTCAGATTTATATTTCTCAAGATCTATAGGCCCCTTCCTATGTAGTCCGTAGTAACCACAGGGTTTTGATCTATTGCCTGTAGCTTCCAAGGCGTTTCCCTCTGTTATATCTTCTTCTGTTTGCTAGTCTCTTCAGTATCCGGTTTCCGCCCTGACTCAAAGGGCACGGTGGAGGACACTTTTTTTTTTTTTTTTTTAGGCTTACTTGTTCAGTCGCGCTGTGGGGAGGGAGGGAGGGATGCTGCAAACAAATAACACTGGCGTGGGCTCGCAGTGCCTCAGCCACCCTGGGTCTGCCCCTGCTCACGGCGCGTGTAGCCTCCCTGTCCACACTGCTCGGACTCTAGGTTGTTCCACCGGGAACAATCTGAGGCTGGCCCTGGGCTGCATGCACCTCCCAGGTCCAAGCCGCTCAGGTTCAGGCACTCGGGTAGTCCTCAGAGGCGCAGACTCAGTTGGGCCTGCGTTTTGTGCTCTTCCCAGGTCCGAGCGCCAATTTGCTCTTCCTAGGCGAGCGCCAATGCTGCGACTTATCGCCTCCCCGCCACTCGGTTATCTGGATGTAAAACCGGCGCACCTTCTCAGGCAGATGTTGACCGTCCAGACCCCCAAGAAGTTTTAGTTAGCAAAGAAGCCTGCTTACAATTTTATAGATAATGTCTCTCTGGGGCTGCGATTGCCCCCTTCCGGCTCTGGCTGCCTGTCACCGGAGGGGGAAGGTCTGCAGCCGGCTATCTCTGTTCAGTCCTTTGTTCCGTGCGCGGGCCTGGCGGTCTTAGGTTAGGGCTGGCTTTTCGCGTGGTAGGTATCCCACAGTCTGGTTTGCTAGCCCAAATTATTTCGCTCAGATAGCGCTCAGGGTATTCAGGCCAGATTCTTACTCTCAGCGATGCAGCCCACGCCGCGCCTCCCTGCCCAGCCCCGGTTTGCTAATGGCGGATGCAGGCGTCTGCGCTGCTTCTCTGCTGGGGGAGTTACCGTAGGGCTCGCAATCTGCGAGTTTTAAATTGTTTATTTATTTTTTCTCCCTGTTATGTTGCCCTCTGTGCTTCCAAAGCTCGGCACAGATTCGGCAGTGAGAAGGTTTCCTGATGTTTGGAAACTTCTCTCTTTTTAAGATTCCCTTCCCGGGACGGAACTCCGTCCCTCCCTCTTTTGTCTCTTTTTTTTTGTTTTTAATATTTTTTCCTACCTCCTTTCGAAGAGTTGGGTTGCTTTTCTGGGTGCCTGATGTCCTCTGCCGGCATTCAGAAGTTGTTTTGTGGAATTTACTCGACGTTTAAATGCTCTTTTGATGAATTTGTGGGGGAGAAAGTGTTCTCCCCGTCCTACTCCTCCGCCATCTTGGCTCCTCCCCATAAGTGCATCTTTCTACAACATGTACAGGGCTTTTGAGTCTTTGTAGTTTTAGCTAAATGGGATTAAAGGGTAAAATCAAAGGTTTTCTCCTTTTTTTTTTTCATGGCAGAGGTTTTGTGCTCTTGGTAAGACAAAGCACAATGCATCTAGTAAAATACAGAAGATTCAAGATTATCTGCAGAACCTCAGACTCTTGCTTGAGAATGTTCATGCCAACATTTTTCATCATTCTTAGGTAAAGGAAATGTAAAATGCTCTTAGAAGCATATGCATTAAAATTAGTAGAAAGGTTTAATAAAATTTCATAGATAAGTGAGACTAAAAGCTGTCTCACCTGCAACTTCCTATTTTAAAGAGGAAGAATTGGGTCCTAAAAAGTGATGAGACTATATATTTGACTGCAATTAAAGAAAAAGCATTGGAGTTTCAAGAGTTTCATGCTGGTCTCTCAAAGGCAAAGCTGATGGTAGAATACACTGGTTCTGACTCCAGTGCCAAGGCTTTTTTCTGTTTTAATGAAGTCATTTCCCTTCTAGGATCTTCAAACCTTATATCATGCTCAGCGTTATTTTATCTGATGTGTTCAGTACCAAGCTTTAGGTTGAAAGCTTACTTCCACGGTTCTTTTTTTTTTTTTTTAATATATCCAAATGACTTCTGAAGCATTGATAAGAGGCAGTTTTGTCTTGCTTTTTTCTCATACTCTGTGTTTTGTCTTCTCACGTTTGGAAATACTCACTACAGAACTTTAAAATTCTAATATTGAATTGTATGGGCCACACAGCGCTAACCTGAAGTCTTGGGCGGTCCTTATTTGTAAACTACAGTGTAGTAGCACCAGACTATCTAAATCGTGCTATGTCGCTCTTGCCTTAATCGAGAACTAATTTGGCTTGTATTCCTTTTGTTCTGTTGCCAGAAAGGCCACACAAGCAGAGTAGTATTGTTCTGAAGTCTCCCTGGAATCCAGGTTTAGTATGTGGAAATGATTAGATCCATATTTCGTCAAATTTCTTTAATGATAATAGTAAAATAGCCATCTCATTTAACTAAGATAGCATAATAACAATTTATATCAGGAGAAATAGGAGCAAAAGAACTAATTATGTATTCTTCCTTAGAATGCCCTTTCTGTTATTGTAGAGATGGAGGATTAGGTAAGCCAAATGTGGCATTTTCTTAGGTTTAGAAGTATTATTTTAAACCCCTGAGAAGTATAGCTTCCCATATCTTCACAGTACCAGTTCTCAGTTCAGTTCAGTTCAGTTCAGTCACTCAGTTGTGTCCAACTTTTGGCGACCCCATGGATTGCAGCATGCCAGGCCTCTCTGTCCATCACCAACTCCCAGTCTATTCAAACTCATATCCATCGTGTTGGTGATGCCATCCAACCATCTCATCCTCTGTCATCCCCTTCTATTCCTGCCTTCAATCTTTCCAAGCACCAGGGTCTTTTCCAGTGAGATGGTTCTTTGCATCAGGTGGCCAAAGTATTGGAGTTTCAGCTTCAGCATCAGTCCTTCCAATGAATATTCAGGACTGATTTCCTTTATGATTGACTGGTATGATCTCCTTGAAGTCCAAGGGACTTTCAAGAGTCTTCTCCAACACCACAGTTCAAAAGCTTCAATTCTTCAGTGCTCAGCTTTCTTTACAGTCCAACTCTCACATCCATACATGACTACTGAAAAAACCATAGCTTTGACTAGATGGACCTTTGTTGGCAAAGTAACGTCTCTAATTTTTAATATGTTGTCTAGGTTGGTCATAGCGTTTCTTCCAAGGGGCAAGCGTCTTTGAATTTCATGGCTCCAGTCACCATCTGCAGTGTTTTTTGAGGCCCCCAAAATACAGGCTCTCACTGTTTCCATAATTTCCCCATGTATTTGCCCTGAAGTGATGGTACCAGATGCCATGGTCTTAGTTTTCTGAATGTTGAGTTTTAAGGCAACTTTTTCACTCTCCTCTTTCACTTTCATCATGAAGCTCTTTAGTTCTTCTTCACTTTCTGCCATAAGGGTGGGGTCATCTGCATATCTGAGGTTATTGATATTTCTCCCAGCAATCTTGATTTCAGCTTGTGGTTCATCCAGCTCAGTGTTTCTCATGATGTACTCTGCATATAAGTTAAATAAGCAGGGTGACAATATACAGCCTTGACGTACTCCTTTTCCTATTTGGAGCCAGTCTGTTGTTCCATGTCCAGTTCTAACTATTGCTTCTTGACCTGCATACAGATTCTCAGGAGGCAGGTCTGGTAGTCTGGTATTACCATCTCTTGGAGAATTTTCCACAGTTTTTTGTGATCCACACAGTCAAAGGTTTTGGCGTAGTCAATAAAGCAGAGGTAGATGTTTTTCTGGAACTCTCTTGCTTTTTCTATGATCCACCGGATGTTGGCAATTTGATCTCTGGTTCTTCTGCCTTTTCTAAATCCAGCTTGAACATCTGGAAGTTCACAGTTCATGCACTGTTGAAGCGTGGCTTGGAGAATTCTGAGCATTACTTTGTTGGCGTGTGAGATGAGTGCAATTTTGCAGTAGTTTGAAGATTGTTTGGCATTGCCTTTCTTAGGGATTGGAATGAAAGCTGATCTTTTTCAGTGCTAAGGACACTGCTGAGTTTTCCAGGTTTGCTGGCATATCAAGTGCAGCACTTTCACAGCATCATCTTTAAGGATTTGAAAGAGCTCAACTGGAATTCGATCGCCTCCACTAGCTTTATTCATAGTGATGCTTCTTAAGACCCACTTGACTTTGCATTCCAAGATATCTTGCTCGAGGTAAGTGATCACACAATCATGGTTATCTGGGTTGACGATCTTTTTTGTATAGTTCTTCTGTGTATTCTTGCCACGTTTTCTTAATATCTTCTAATTCTGTTAGGTCTGTACTATACGAGTTCTACTCATATTTAAATTTTCTGTTATTGAGTAGTATCATCTAACACTCTTAGCTGTTCTGGCATTCAGTTCAGTTCAGTCACTCAGTCGTGTCTGACTCTTTGTGACCCCATGAACCACAGCACACCAGGCTTCCCTGTCCCTTTCTTCCAGTTCTGGCCTTAAGTCCTCACAATTTTTGGTTTATTTTTTTTTAATGCAAAGATGTAGTAATTTACCCATTTTGTGTTTTTTCAAAATGCTCCATCAACTTCACAAGCTTATTCCATTAGCCAAGTGTTTGGAAGCAAATACATTTTCAACCAGGTGTGTATATTGTCTTAATGCTCATGTTGAGAGGAACCATATTTTTTCCTGAAAAGCATGATTGAAGAAGCCAGTTTTGCAAAGAGCTCATGATCAGTTTCTTTCAAGGTTCAACTCAAGTTTGACAGCTTGAAGAATTTCATGGAGCAAATGGCAAATTATTCTTTTAAAAATTTCAAGTGGTATTATAATTATTGTGAGTTTCCAAACATACTCTCACTCCACTCCCAGTTAAAGCCATGGGAAGCCTTGCTGTGCCACAGCTTTTGTGCAGCACAACCATGAAGGATAATATGTGGTCATGTTCTTGAAAACCTGTATCCAGCAGGATCCTGTTTTATTTTTTTTGTTGTTAGTTTTTCAAGCAGACCACATGACATACTACAAAAATGAAAGCTCAGATTTTAAATGCAACAAGTATGCTGCTGCTAAGTCACTTCAGTCATGTCTGACTCTGTGAGACGCCATAGACAGCAGCCCACCAGGCTTCCCTGTCCCTGGGATTCTCCAGGCAAGAACACTGGAGTGGGTTGCCATTTCCTTCTCCAATGCATGAAAGTGAAAAGCGAAAGTGAAGTTGCTCAGTTGTGCCTGACTCTTCGCAGCCCTATGGACTGCAACCCACCAGGCTCCTCCACCCATGGGATTTTCTGGGCAAAAGTACTGGAGTGGGGTGCCATTGCCTTCTCTGCATGCAACAAGTATAGTTTTTGACAAAATCCCTTCATGCTTGGATATTAATTTTGGTTTGGTGGGTTCCACAGGAAACCAGTTTATAATTATAGATGTCTTGGCATGTCTGTACCAAAGTTGTAGCAGCCTAAGGATGTTCAGAAGAGAGATATTCTTCTGTGTGTGTGTGTGTGTGTGTGTATGTTTTCTCTGCAGGTGCTTAATTTTCAAGGAGAGAAATGTTCAGCTTGAGCAAACATGACTAATAATTGTGAGATGTTTATCTGCAAACAGTCAAGTGTTGGCAGCACAGAATCCAAAGCAGAAATTATTACATTAGAGAAATGCTGTGGGATTTAGGGCTTCATTTTCCCTTTTCTTCTAACAGTCTTTCTTTGGAACTTCAACATTTTATTTATTTTTATAAAAATACTATATGATATATATTCTCCATCTAACTTTGTATTTAATTATTTCTCCCTTCTACTCTGTGATGATAAATAACAACTCTGAAACACAAAGGGATACTTTGACAGTGATCTTCACCATTCTGTCAACAAACTTTATACCCATAATATTTTAAAGTATTTACTTGTTTAACTACTTGCTACTTCCACTGGACTGTAACACTCCCTAAAGCACAGGCCATGTAATTTTGTCATTGTCTCCTGTCAGAAGTGTTTTTAACTATGATTTTTAAATTATTATATGTGAGCCTGGCCAATAATAGAAATTGATAATCTTAGTTATAAATCTATCTTCTTATCGCAGTCTGGAAAAATACTTTTCCCTTATATAGTCTCCTGTAACATTATATGCTTACTATATTCTGGAAATTTGGGATATAATAATAAGTATAACCAACATAATTGTTTTAGAACTTAAAAGAACTTTAGATAGCATGTAATCCAAGGGAAAAACATGAAAATAAAGTACACAGAGATGACCCGATTTGTCTAGTACCATATGGGTACTAACAGTTGTGGATTGTTTGATTTTATGTATTATATATATTTAGTCTGGTGGTATTTCAAGAATCTTTTCCTAAGCACCAAGGTCAAACATGGAAATATAATTACTACCATTATCCACTTCATTCTTCAAGACCTAGTCTTTACATTTTTATTCCTTAAAGTACAATACTTGTTTTTTAAGGATTTGTGATAATCTTTGTTTGTTTGTTTGTTTGTTTTTGTATACTGGCATCCTACAAAGCTGTACAAATAATTCATAAATTGATTATGTGTCTTTTTCAATGCTTTTTATAAAATCATATAGTTTGTTTCAAAATGTACTCACTTCATACTGGAATTGATATAATTGTGTATTATAGAATTCAGATGAAACTTTTCTGGACTGTAAACTTGTAATAATTAAAGATTAGAATTTTAATGTTTCTGTCATCAATATTTTTCACTTACTAGCTTATTATTTAGTTTTCTATTCTTTTGTATTTGTCATTTGCGTTTTTAAAAACATCTGGCATATACATGGCATATTTATATTCTCTACATATATGTACCTTAAAGCTGAGTAAATGGCAAGCCTTGAGTAATAATTTTGATTTCTAAGTCAGTTGTTTGGAATGCAAATTACAGACTCAGGGAAATCAGATTTTTAAGTGTATAAATATAACACATTCTGAATGTTATTAGTATTATAGATATCAGTTCAGTTCAGTTCAGTCCCTCAGTCGTGTCTGACTCTTTGCGACCCCATGAATCGCAGCTCGCCAGGCCTCCCTGTCTACCACGAACTCTCGGAGTTCACTCAGACTCTCGTCCATCGAGTCAGTGATGCCATCCAGCCATCTCATCCTCTGTCGTCCCCTTCTCCTCCTGCCCCAATCCCTCCCAGCATCAGAGTCTTTTCCAATGAGTCAACTCTTCGCATGAGGTGGCCAAAGTACTGGAGTTTCAGCTTTAGCATCATTCCTTCCAAAGAAATCCCAGGGCTGATCTCTTCAGAATGGACTGGTTGGATCTCCTTGCAGTCCAAGGGACTCTCAAGAGTCTTCTCCAACACCACAGTTCAAAAGCATCAATTCTTCGGCGCTCAGCCTTCTTCACAGTCCAACTCTCACATCCATACATGACCACAGGAAAAACCATAGCCTTGACTAGATGGACCTTTGTTGGCAAAGTAATGTCTTTGCTTTTCAATATGCTATCCAGGTTGGTCATAACTTTCCTTCCAAGGAGTAAGCGTCTTTTAATTTCATGGCTGCAGTCACCATCTGCAGTGATTTTGGAGCCCCCCAAAATAAAGTCTGACACTGTTTCCACTGTTGCCCCATCTATTTCCCATGATAGATATATTACAAGTTAAATGGGATTTTGTGAGCTATTGTCCAATTTTATTATAATTTCAATTAGAAAAAATACTTTTTAATTCTAAAACAGAACTTTATAAAATGCCTTTTCTTCAGTATTGGCGACTCTCCAAGTGGCAAGAAGGACCGTGGTTATCAGGTAGATTCTCTTGGGATAAAACTTGTTAAATGTCTGTGTCTGGGTAAGAGAAGGCAGATGGCTATGTATATATCCAGATATTCTAACTTGGGAGCAAAGGACATTATCCTCCATGGCTTAAAGATTCTTTGTGCTTACTCCACCACATTTGCTCTTTACACCCATTTTTAAGTTATTGTAATTATTATTGCTGTAATACATATCTATGGTAGAAAAAGAACAGCAGGGTGTAAAATGAAATATTAATGTTTCCCTCCGTCATTCCAGTCATTGAATGTAATTAGTGTGATTAATAGGTTTCTTGTGTATTTAATAGAGTTTTTATGTACCTACAAGTACCTTTCATTAGATTATCTCAGTCTCAGTTTTTCTGTTTGAATATACCATTTACAAGTCTAGTCTTAATGAACCAGGCATCTCAAAGTATACTAGAATTTTGATGTTTTAAAATTTACATTCCATATGTCAAAGACCTTCCCTGGTGGCTCAGTGGTAAAGAGTTCGCCTACCAAGCAGGAGATATGGGTTTGATCCCTGGGTCAAGAAGATCCCCTGGAGAAGGAAATGGCAACTCACTTCAGTATTCTTAGCTGGAAAATCCCATGCACAGAGGAACCTAGTGGGCTACAGTCCATAGGGTCACAAAGAGTCTGACACAACTGAGCGACTTAGTATGTACACACGTTTGTCAAAAGCTCAGAAATAGCAAAAGTAACGTCAGGGAATTACTGAAGTAGTAATTAGTAAAATTGTATTTTGTTTTATTATTTTATTCATAATATTGTACACATGCCAAAGAGACAATTTGCAAACTGGGAGCACTCAAACCAAAATGTAGGAGGCTTGGGGATATATGGTTATCAAGCAGCTTATATAAGAAAGCAGTCACTGTTTAGTATTCCAATGATTAGTTATAATATTAGAATTATCTTAAATGATAGGGAACTGGCTAGTGGTCACCTCATCAATCTTGGGAAACTGTTTACTTATGATTTCCAAAGGCATAAGCAAGGCTAAGTTAGTCTTGCAAAAAAAGAAAATAAGCTAAATTAAACTTTGCTTGTTTGATTAAACTGGTTTCGTCTGCTTAGGGAGTTATTCAAATCTGGTCTCCATTGGTGATTTTAAAAATCCCACCCTCTTTTGGTCATTCTCTCAGGACACTGAGAGTAAGACCAACCAGTGTAGCCTTACTCTCAGTTACCACTGTGGATGTAGTCAGACCCAAGAATCACATAGTTGGTTTTTCCATTGGGTTGAGTCATTAGGCCAGAGGGCTGTCTAGTCACCGTCTTCATCATTTATGTGTTTTCTGTTTTTTGATCCAGTTGTCTGATTGTAATAGATACCATTTCACGTGTGAGTGGCTGGAGACAGGCTTTTAAATCTTTGAGCAAACACAACACACTAAAAAGGTTAATATGATGAGTAAAAGGAAAACAATAGCCAAGAGTCAAAAAATTTCCTGGAGCAGAGATTCCCAGGAGCCAAGATTTAACCAATTAAATAACTTAAATGGGTTATAACTCCTTAAAGTTATTTACATGGGCACAGCCTGATGTATTGGCAGTTACATGTACTCATGATTACTTAGGACAGGATGAATGTGAAGATACTTTATTTCAGGAGGTGATGATGCAGATAAGCTTCCACCTCAATTAGGCTTCTGTATGATGTGAATAGTCAGATAATTTAATAAGAGGTGTTTCTATGGTAACAAAAGAAAAACAAAGCTTGGTAGTTTGAACAAATCATAAATTCAGCTTCAGAGTTTGGAGAGAAGTTAGTTTAAAAAATTTCTGGATTGAAGTTCTAAGCATCTCTAGATGGTGGAATAAAGATGACAGTTTCTGTCTGATGAATTTTTCTGGTTTGCAGTTTGAATGTCTTTGATGATGTCATCACGTGTTCTACAGAGCTTACTTGAGTGGCCCATACAGCAACAGGGATAAAGCTTGTCCATATGTAACCTGTTGTGTTTTTTTTTTTGAAGTTTCCAAGTAGATAAAACCTCAAAGACAGGATTAGAATTTGATAATGGATACACTATAGTTTTTAATTAAAATACAGTTTTTGATATTAATTCCATTTTTATCAAATAATATTTATAATGAAACTGATTTGTTTATGAAATAAGCCTAGTCTTATTGAACTGACTTGATTATATACCTAAGTGGATTCAGAGCAGTAATTCTATGCATGTTCTCAAATATGACATTTCAAAGTTTTGATAATATACAAGAGGTTTCAATTGACTTTATAAAGTCAATTTTGGCTCTTTAAAATTGCTTGATAATAGGGAAGCTCAGATTACACCTTCAGCATCCCTTTATGCTAAGAAAGTCATTGAGGACTTGTCCAATAGAGTTTTTAAAATAGGAGAATATATTCTTATTGACTTCATGTAAATATCTATATTGTCATGAACAATATGAATATTTAATAAGTTTCAGAAATCTGGAAGTGTCAGGTAAAGAAAAAAGATAAATGTTTCAATCTTTGTTGCAAAGACATACTTTACCAAATTGTTGTAAGCTATAGAAAACTTAAAAGGCCAGAGAAAAAGAGGTTATTTAAATCTGGAAAATAAAACATTAAATTAACTAGCAATGTTTTAAATGAAGTCACAAAAATTATAATCTTTTTTATCTGTTCATTTAGTCTTATGTAATTAATTCTTATTTTCCTTGACCTTGGGTTAGTGGCTTTATGAATCAGTTTTCCATTAAAGACTCTTTCCCTATGGATCTCTTTGAAGATGAAGCATTTTTGTAGGAATACTTTTGCAAATGCTTCAAAAGAAAACAATAACTGTGAGTGTCAACAGAACTAAGCATAGCCATGGTTAAAGATCTAGTAAGAGTTCCTGATAATGCAATTATCAAGGACATTTGGTTACTTTTGTGATATAAGAATATTTCAAGATAAAGTTTAAATTTTAAGATGGAATTATGATATGACATTATATTAGAACATCTCAGATTCTAAGAATTTCATGTAATTTCTGAATTTATTTATAAGGTAGTGATGGGGAAACAGACATAGAGAATAGATTTATGGACATGGGGAGAGGGGAGGAAAGGGTGAGATGTATGGAAAGAGTAACATGGAAACTTACATTAACATATGTAAAATAGATAGCCAACAGGAATTTGCTATATGGCTCAGGAAACTCAAACAGGGGCTCTGTATCAATCTGGAGGAGTGGGATGGGGAGGGAGACAGGAGGGAGGTTCAAAAAGGAGGGGATATATGTATACCTATGGCTGATTCATGTTGAGGTTACAGAAAACAACAAAATTCTATAAAGCAATTATCCTTCAATTAAAAAAAAAAAAGTTACATAGTTCTGGAAAAAACCTTAGTTCTCTTAATATTGAAAACATCATTTTTTCCTAAGTACCCAAAGGCCTACGACATAGACAAGGTGAAGCATAGGAATTTTTTTCCATGAGATACAGAATTTTCTGTTTCCTAGGCAGGTTACATTAAAGATAAAGAAATCTTTTGTTTATAATTTCTGATTAAGAGCAGATCAATAATTTAAAATATCTTGGATTTAACAGAGAAAATAAAATTCTAATTTTGCTCCAGTATACTTTCAATATTAAAACTTTTTAAAATTGAATATAGCTCATTTACAATATTATATTAGTTTCAGGTATACAACATAGTGATTCAATGTTTTTGTACTTTTTAGTTAATTTAAAGTTATTAAAAACAATGGCTACATTTCCCTATTCTATACAATATATCTTTGTTGCTTATTTATTTTATACAGAGTGCAATTCAGTTTAGTGGCTCAATGTCTCCAACTCTTTGCAACCCCATGGATTGCAGCATGCCAGGCCTCCCTGTCCATCACCATCTGCAGTGATTTTGGAGCCCCAAAACATAAAGTCTGCTACTGTTTCCACTGTTTCTCCATCTATTTGCCATGAAGTGATGGGAACGGATGCCATGATCTTAGTTTTCTGAATGTTGAGCTTTAAGCCAACTTTTTCACTCTCTTCTTTCACTTTCATCAAGAGGCTCTTTAATTCTTATTCACTTTCTGCCTTACGGGTGGTGTCATCTGCATATCTGAGGTTATTGATATTTTTCCCGGCAATCTTGATTCCAGCTTGTGCTTCTTCCAGCCCAGCATTTCTCATGATATACTCTGCATGTAAGTTCAGGGTGACAATATACAGCTTTGATGTACTCCTTTTCCTATTTGGAACCAGTCTGTTGTTCCATGTCCAATTCTAACTGTTACTTCCTGACCTGCATACAGATTTCTCAAGAGGCAGGTCAGGTGGTCTGGTATTCCCATCTCTTTCAGAATTTTCCACTGTTTATTGTGATCCACACAGTCAGAGGCTTTGGCATGGTCAATAAAGCAGAAATAGATATTTTTCTGGGACTCTTTTTCGATGATCCAGAAGATGCTGGCAATTTGATCTCTGGTTTCTCTACCTTTTCTAAAACCAGCTTGTACATCTGGAAGTTCACGGTTCACGTATTGCTGCAGCATGGCCTGGAGAATTTTGAGCATTCCTTTGCTAGTGTGTGAGATGAGTGCAATTGTGTCATAGTTTGAACATTCTTTGGCATTGCCTTTCTTAGGGATTGGAATGAAAACTAACCTTTTCCTTTCCTGAGGCCACTGCTGAATTTTCCAGATTTGCTAGCATATTGAGTGCAGCACTTTCACAGCATCATCTTTTAAGATTTGAAATAGCTCAACTGAAATTCCATTACCTCCACTGCTGCTGCTGCTGCTAAGTCACTTCAGTCGTGTCCAACTCTGTGCAACCCCATAAATGGCAGGCCACCAGGCTGCCCTGTCCCTGGGATTCTCCAGGCAAGAACACTGAAGTGGATTGCCATTTCCTTTTCCAGTGCATGAAAGTGAAAAGTGAAAGTGAAGTCGCTCAGACGTGTCCGACTCCTAGTGACCCCATGGACTAGCTTTGTTCATAGTGTCCAACTCCTAGTGACCCCATGGACTAGCTTTGTTCATTGTGATGCTTCCTAAGGCCTACTTGACTTCACATTCTTGGATGTCTGGCTCTAGGGGAGTGATCACATCATCGTGAATATCTGGGTCGTGATGATCTTTTTTGTACAGTTCTTCTGTGTATTCTTGTCACCTCTTTGTAATATCTTCTGCTTCTTTTAGGGCCATACCATTTCTGTCCTTTATTGAGCCCATCTTTGCGTGAAATGTTCCCATGGTTTCTCTAATTTTCTTGAAGAGATCTCTAGTCTTTCTCATTCTATTGTTTTCCTCTGTTTCTTTGCACTGATCACCGAGGAAGGCTTTCTTATCTCTCCTTGCTATTCTTTGGAACTCTGCATTCAAATGGGTATATCTTTCCTTTTCTTCTTTGCTTTTTGCTTCTCTTGTTTTCAAAGCTATTTGTAAGGTGTCCTCAGACAGCCATTTGGCTTTTTTGCATTTCTTTTTCTTGGGGATGGTCTTGATCCCTGTCTCTTGTACAATGTCATGAACCTCCATCCATAGTTCATCAGGCACTCTGTCAGATCTAGTCCTTTAAATCTATTTCTCACTTCCACTGTATAATCATAAGGGATTTGACTTAGGTCATACCGGAATGGTCTAGTGGTTTTCCCTACTTTCTTCAGTTTAAGTCTGAATTTGGCAATAAGGAGTTCATGATCTGAGCCACCATCAGCTCCCGGTCTTGTTTTTGCTGACTGTATAGATCTTCTCCATTTTTGGCTGTAAAGAATATAATCAATCTGATTTTGGTGTTGGCCATCTGGTGATGTCCATGTGTATAGACTTCTCTTGTGTTTTTGGAAGAGGGTGTTTGCTATGACTAGTGTGTTCTCTAACTAAACTATTAGTTAGTTTCAGGCTAACTCTATTTTCCTTTGCCCTGCTTCATTCTATACTCCAAGGCCAAATTTGCCTGTTGCTCCACGTATTTCTTGACTTCCTACTTTTGCATTCCAGTCCCCTATAATGAAAAGGACATCTTTTTTGGGTCTTAGTTCTAAAAGGTCTTGTAGGTCTTCATAGAACCGTTCAACTTTAGCTTCTTCAGCATTACTGGCTGAGGCATAGAGTTGGATTACTGTGATATTGAATGGTTTGCCTTGGAAATGAACAGAGATCATTCTGTCATTTTTGAGATTGCATCCGAGTACTGCATTTTGGACTCTTTTGTTTTACAGAGTTAGTTTTGTCTTTTAATTGCATACCCCTATACCACCCCTTCCTATATATCTATTTTTAAATTTAAATTCATTTCACTTTTAGCTTTACCATGCATAAGATTTCATTTCTCAAGATTCCTATTCCACAAACCTTCTGTCACTTTCTATATTCATTTAGGTTTATTCTTTTTCCTTTCTTATTCTAGAATAATTATTTTAATTTAGGACAAAATATTTTCTTTTTTGTCTTAATAAAAACAAAGAAACAAATAAACCCCAAACCCTTGTCTTCATACCTTTTCTTATCAAAATAACACATTCTATTTTTCTTACCTACTTTTTATATAATGCATTTTCTTTATTTCTTTTCTTTGCTTTCCAGTGAAAACAAGGAAGGAAGAAATTTTGAACAATCATCATCATCCTGTATCAGATTAGCAAATTCTAAATATGTAATTATAAAAGCATTTTTCAAAGACATGTTTTTATAGTATAATTTTCTAATGTGACAAGAGACTTATGTATTAATAGACTCAGATAGCCTTTATCTCTCTATAAAAATTAAGAGGCCAAGGTGGATAAATTTATCCTGACTAATTAATGTTTCAGTATTTTATCTTATTTGAAATTATTAGATGTTCAATGAATATATATATATTATTTAGTTTAACTTAGCATAAACTTTTATCTAATTTCCACTTACATAAGTTACTTGTTTTTTAACAATTATGCTTGGATCAGAGATTAAATAGCTATCATCTTATTTTTGTAGTGGACAAATTTGAAGAAATGCCTGCTTTCATTAAGCCAACAAACATAAACTAGCTTTCATTCATGAAAAATTACCCCAGATCATGTGAACTTGAAAGAAATTTGTGTTATTTTCTATATTTCTGAGAGTTTTAGGAATACCAAATTTATATAAAATTTTTTTCTTTAAGCCAATTAAATGGAGCTCTTTAGAAATTAATTTTGAAAATATCATCTGAAGGTAGAACAATATTACATATCTAAAACATGGACATAGACATACATAAATACAGGTATAGATGCAAGGAGGAATCCTGTTTTAAAATTCTAGCCATTTCTTAGATATAAAACTCAAATTATACTTGGATCCAAATTATATTTCTTATAGATGCACTAAAGTTAATTTTACCTGCTTAGATAGCCAGAATTTTTCACTGAAGATTTTTATTTGCATACTGAGCTGTTTTTGGAGTCATTTTGTCTTTTATAAGCTTCTGTATGTACGTGCTCATTTGTGTCTGACTCTTTGAGACCCCATGGACTGTAGTCTATTGGGCTCCTCTGTCCATGGAATTTTCTGGGCAAGAATACTGGAGTGAGTTGCCAGTTCCTTCTCCAGAGGATCTTCCAAACCCTGGGATTGAACTCATCTATTTCAGGTTTGCCTACATTGGCAAGCAGGTTCTTTATGACTGTGCCATTAGGGAAGCTCTGAGAGGTTTGGAATCCTCTCTTTTAAGGGTGTTCTTTAAAGTGGTTTTACCTAAGATAAAGGTTCCCAAACAGCTACTACAGCTCCTGAAAGGTCACTTGTTTCACCAAAGGCACCAGAGCCTTGCCCAAAGACCAGGTGGAACCCAATTTTGTCTTTAGATTTTCTAAGACATCTAACTGTGAGGGTGTTTTTTTTTGTTTGTTTGTTTTTTTCCCCAACAGCAGTTCCAAAACACAGGGAATCACATGTTTTTTTCCCTTTTTGAACAGATTAGGATGACTTACCAAGAAACAAAATACAGGTGTGTATAATATAGTCTAAGCATTCAAAACAAAACGAGAGCAGAGAGCTCACATCCAAGAGACTTACTCTCAAATTCTGGAGTCACTGAGAAAGCTGTGAACTCAGTGAGCCCTGTGGATATCAGGAACTGTTAGCTCACTGCTCCAGAGTCATTGAAAGTCTTCTTTAGATCTCAATTCTGATGCCTTAAAATGTCAAAAGTTTAAAAATAACAGAGGTAAAACCAATGAATTTACCAAATAGTAATCAGTGAAACTTTATTCTGCATAAACCAAAAAAAGGACAGCTTGCAAACCAGGAACACTCAAACCAAAACGTGGAAGGAGGCTCAGGGGTATATGGTTCTAAGACAGTTTATAAAGTAAGAAAACAGTCATTGTTTAATTCTTCACAGTGGTTATAATACCAGAGTTTTCTTAAATGATGGGAAATTTTTTTGTGGTTACCTCTTATCAACTTTGGGAAGCAGTTTAGGTTAGCTTATGATTTCAGAGGTATAAGCAAGAAATGACCCAGGCTATGTTCAGTTCAGTTCATTTCAGTTGCTGAGTCCATTCTAAAGGAGATCAGTCCTGGGTGTTCTTTGGAAGGACTAATGCTAAAGCTGAAACTCCAGTACTTTGGCCACCTCATGCGAAGAGTTGACTCATTGGGAAAGACTCTGATACTGGGAGGGATTGAGGGCAGGAGGAGAAGGGGACAATAGAGGATGAGATGGCTGGATGGCATCACTGACTTGATGGACATGAGTTTGAGTGAACTCCGGGAGTTGGTGATGGACAGGGAGGCCTGGTGTGCTGCAATTCATGGGGTCACAAAGAGTCGGACATGACTGAGCGATGTTAGGCTTGCAAAATAAGCTAAATTGAGCTTTGCTTGTTTGACTGGTTTTGTAAGATCGGGGAATGTTTCAAGGCTGTCTTCAGTTGTTTTTTTATTTTAACATGAAGTAGCAGAGTTATCAGCAGAGTTGTCCTGAACTTAGAAGCGGTCTCTAGTTAATCACGATACTCCATACTGAGAAAACTTCTGGTTTTTTTCAGGTGAAATCATTACATTTCATGGAGTACCTAAAGAACTAACTCATTTACGAACTTTCTAAACTGGGCAGCTAAATTTTCCTAGATGAACTTGGAGATACATCTAATTCTTACTCACAAAGTTGTCCTGATTGGATCAAATAGTTATATGGACAAAAGGATGTGGGAGAAGAACCATACTTCAGAGAGCAGAAAGCAAGCATCTGCTGTTTATCTCCCAGATTAATGAGTGCAGCTCTATTGGTAGAGTGAGTACTAATTAACTCATTAAACAGTTCCCACTGTGATTCCTCAGTGTAATTTCAGGCTAATCTGATGTCAGAGACTTAAAACCTAACCGCAGAAGCTTATCCTTGTAAACTATTGATAAAACTTTCAGGCACATTAGAAAAATTTCTTAGGCCATATAGTAGAAAGGAAGTAATAGAAAGTTACAAACTCTTGTTGTCCAGAAGGTACTTAAATTTTTTCTTTAGCTTAGTTTCCTAAATGTTAATTCATTTGACCAATATGAGGCCGAAGTTTCGTGTTTTATTGATAAAAGCCTTGATTGGCTGTAAATTTGCATCTGTGTCTAATCCTGAAGCCTTAAATGCTGCTCAGCTAAAATCCACCCAAGAAGCATGTATTTTAATAGTAAAACAGATTTATTGGGCTTCATGAAGAAAGAAAAGGCAAGAAAACGAACACTCGAAACTGAGTTTTGAAGTGACTGTTTTGTGAGTGAGAACAGTGGCACTGTTACTCCAGGGCACATATTACACTATCAATTACAGCTACGAAGGTGTGCGGCCCTGCTCTATAGTCTAGGGCTACACTGTGAACACTGTCAAGTTATTAGTATCACACATGAAGCATGAGGCTGGTTGGTGAGTGTGTAGCACATTGTTTGTTGTTGGATCACAGCAAACTGTGGAAAATTCTTAAAGAGATGGCGACACCAAACCACCTTACCTGCCTCCTCAGAAATCTGTATGCCGGTCAAGAAGCAACAATTAGAACCAGACATGGAACAACCAACTGGTTCCAATAGAGAAAGGAGACGTCAAGGCTGTATATTGTCACCTTGCTTATTTAACTTCTATGCAGAATACATCATGAGAAATGCTGGGCTGGATGGAGCACAAGCTGAAATCAAGATTGCTGGGAGAAAAATCAATAAACTCAGATATGCAGATTTCACCACCCTTAAGGCAGAAAGTGAAGAAGAACTAAAGAGCCTCTTGATGAAAGTGAAAGAGGAGGGTGAAAAAGCTGGCTTAAAACTCAACATTTAAAAAACTAAGATCATGGCATCCAGTCCCATCACTTCATGGCAAATAGATGGGGAAACAATGGAAACAGTGAGAAACTTTATTTTTTGGACTCCAAAATCACTGCAGACGGTGATTTTAGCCATGAAATTCAAAGATGCTTGCTCCTTGGAAGAAAAGGACCAACCTAACAGCATATTAAAAAGCTGAGACATTACTTTGACAACAAAGATCCATCTAGTCCATCCATGGTTTTTCCAGTAATCATGTATGGATGTGAGAGTTGGACCATAAAGAAAGCTGAGTGCCGAAGAATTGATGCTTTTGAACTGTGGTGTTGGAGAAGACTCTTGAGAGTACTTTGGACTGCAAGGAGATCAAACCAGTCAATCCTAAAGGAAATCAGTCCTGAATATTCATTGGAAGGACTGATGCTGAAGCTGAAACTCCAATACTTTGGCCACCTGATGCAAAGAGCTGAGTCATTAGAAAAGACCTTGATGCTAGGAAAGATTGAAGGCAGAAGGAGAAGGGGAGTACAGAGGACGAGATGGTTGGATGACATCACTGACTCGATGGACATGAGTTTGAGCAAGCTCCTGAAGTTGTTGATGGATAGGGAAGCCTGGAGTGCTGCAGTCCATGCAGTCTCAGAGTTGAACATGACTGAGCGACTGAATCGAACAAAACTGAGCACATTGCTTATGAGACCTGGCTAAAGTCCCATGGTGTTGCATGCCATTGAATATAGAAATAACAGCATGAAGCTCAGCACTGATTCTGTAACTCACATTCACTCCCCTTAGAAGCAATGATTATTTTCCTGAAAAAGACTTTTAATGTCCTGTCCTCCCAAGCTGACTTGGCTGGAAAATAAGATTGAAGAGTTTTCAGTGGATTCCAGAATGTTCTTAAAAGATGATTAAATGTCTAAAATAAAAGGTTTTGAGGGGGTAAAAATATAGTGAGCCACCAGAGTTATTTTAGAAGAATATATCTGATCAGGAGGCAGGATTTTGAAAGTAGCCTGAAATTAATTTGAACCCAGCCTTCACTACTCACTAACAATGTAACTTTTAGAAGTTATTTAATCTACTGAATATCCTTCTTCTTCATCTACATCTGTAAAATATGGATATTTATATCAACTTCACAGAGTATTGTGATACAAAGTGCTTCTTAAATGGCACTATTACTAGCAATATATACAGTGATAATGAGCTATTTTCCATTTATTACAGCACAAGTCGTTTCAGAGATTTCAGAAGTGAGACATTCTTGTCATGAGAATGTATCAGCAGTGGAACTAATGCAGTCTTCCATGGACATCTTTAGACAAGTGATATGTATTTAGTCTCTTTTGTTCTTGTGTACCTCACTGTTGCTTATTTTAGAATATAACCTCTTGAAAGCTAAGCACCATTTCAGTGTATCATTGATCACCTATACTGCCAAATATGAGTAGAAAAATGTGCTCTGTTAGGACGTCTTATACTTGTGCATGCTCAGTTGTGTCAAATTCTTTGAGACCCTATGGAGTGTAGCCCACCAGACTCCTATGTTCATGGGATTTTTCAGGAAAGAATATTGGAGTGGGCTGTCATTTCCTCCTCTGGGGTATCTTCCCAACCCAGGGATCACACTCACGTCTTCTGCATCTCCTATATTGGCAGATATAGGCTTTACCACTGAGCCACCTGGGAAACCCATTCAGTTCAGTTAAGTTTCTCAGCTGTGTCCAACTTTTTGCCACCCCATGGATTGCAGCCTGCCAGGCTTGCCTGTCCATCACCAACTCCCAGAGTTTACTCACACTCCTGTCCGTTGAGTCAGTGATGCCATCCAACCATCTTGTTCTCTGTTGTCCCCTTCGCCTCCCACCTTCAATCTTTCCCAGCATCAGGGTATTTTCAAACGAGTCAGTTATTCACATTAGGTGGAAACCCATTAGGCAATGCAAATATCCCCTAATACATATGAATTTTACTGATGCCTTAATGGTGTTTCTATGCAGTGTCAATTCAACTGTTGAAAAGTGACAAATTTACATATGTCAATATTTCTTAATTCACCCCCCTGTCCTTCCCCCACTGTGTCCACAAGTCCATTCTCTACATCTGCACCTCTTTTCAGTTCAGTTTAGTTCGGTCGCCCAGTCATGTCCAACTCTTTGTGACCCCATGAACCGCAGCATGCCAGGCCTCCCTGTCTATCACCAACTCCTAGAGTTTACCCAGACTCATGTCCATTGAGTTGGTGATGCCATCTAACCATCTCATCCTCTGTCATCCCCTTCTCCTCCTGCCTTCAATCTTTCCCAACATCAGGGTCTTTTCAAATGAGTCAGCTCTTCACATCAGGTAGCCAAAATATTGGAGTTTCAGCTTCAACATCAGTCCTTCCAATGAACACCTAGGACTGATTTCCTTTAGGATGGACTAGTTGGATCTCCTTGAGATCCAAGGGATTCTCAAGAGTCTTCTCCAACACCATAGTTCAAAAGCATCAATTCTTCGGCCCTCAGCTTTCTTTATGGTCCAACTCTCACATCCATGCATGACTACTGGAAAAACCATAGCCTTGACTAGATGGAACTTTGTTGGCAAAGTAATGTCTCTGCTTTTTAATATGCTATTTAGGTTGGTCATAACTTTCCTTCCAAGGAGTAAGCATCTTTTAATTTCATGGCTGGAATCACCATCTGCAGTGATTTTGGACAAATTCAGACTTAAATTGAAGAAAGTGGGGAAAACCACTAGACCATTCAGGTATGAACTAAATCAAATCCCTTATGATTATACAGTGGAAGTTAGAAAATAGATTTAAGGGACTATATATGACAGACAGAGTGCCTAATGAACTATGGATGGAGTTTCATGACATTGTACAGGAGACAGGGATCAAGACCATTCTCAAGAAATAGCTGTGAAAAGAAGAGAGATGAAAAGCAAAGGAGAAAAGGAAAGATATACCCATTTGAATGCAGAGTTCCAAAGAATAGCAAGGAGAGATAAGAAAGCCTTCCTCAGCAATCAATTCAAAGATATAGAGGAAAACAATAAAATAGGAAAGACTAGAGATCTCTTCAAGAAAATTAGAGATACCAAGGGAACATTTCATGCAAAGATGGGCTCAATAAAGGATAGAAATGGTATGGACCTAACAGAAGCAGAAGATATTAAGAAGAGGTGGCAAGAATACACAGAAGAACTATATGAAAAAGATCTTCACGACCCAGATAATCACGATGGTGTGATCACTCACCTAAAGCCAGACATCCTGAAATGTGAAGTCAAGTGGGCCTTAGGAAGTATCTATGGACAAAGCTTGTGGCGGTGATGGAATTCCAGTTGAACTATTTCAAATCCTGAAAGATGATGCTGTGAAAGTGCTGCACTCAATATGTCAGCAAATTTGGAAAACTCAGCAGTGGCCACAGGACTGGAAAAGGTCAGTTTTCATTCCAATCCCAAAGAAAGGCAATGCCAAAGAATGCTCAAACTACCACACAATTGCACTCATCTCACATGCTAGTAAAGTAATGCTCAAAATTCTCCAAGCCAGGCTTCAGAAATATGTGAACTGTGAACTTCCAGATGTTCAAGCTGGTTTTAGAAAAGGCAGAGGAACCAGAGATCAAATTGCCAACATTTGCTGCATCATTGGAAAAGCAAGAGAGTTCCAGAAAAACATCTATTTCTGCACCTCTGTTCCTGCTCTGTAAATAGATCATCAGTACCATTTTTCTATAATGCATATATATACATTAGTATGTGATATTTGTTCTTCTCTTTCTGATTTAGTTCACTCTGTATGGTAATTCACACAGGGAGCTCAACTTGGTGCTCTGTGATGACCGAGAGGGACAGAATGAGAATAGGCTTAAGAGGGTGAGGAGGTACATATACGTATGGCCAATTCACGATCTTGTATAGCAGAAACTAACACAACATTGTAAAGCAATTTTGTTCCAATAAAAAGGTGACAAAGTTCAATAAACTCAGCTCTTATAAAGTGGCTGCTGAACTGAATTGAACATAGTTTCACAGTCATGTCTGATTTTGAGATCCCACGGACTGTAGCCCACTAGGCTCCTCTGTCCAGGGAATTCTCCAGGCAAGAGTACTGGAGTGGGTAGCCATTCCCTTCTCCAGGGGACCTTCCTGACCCAGGGATCGAACCCAGGTCTCCTGTATTGCAGACAGATTCTTTACCAACTGAGCTATTGCAGTTTGTAGCAATTTTTGCCACTCCATGTCAATTAAAGGAAGGACTGAGCCATATAGTAGTGGCTGGCTGGCTCTGTATGTGGAACCTTTGTTAGTTCCAAGTTCAACTTGGCAACAAACATACCCAGAACTTATTTTCCATCCTTTTCAAAAAATAGATCTAGGTTTCTCAGATATTTTAAAATGGACAAAAAGCACACCAAATCCGTAATGGCTGTTTCTTATTTAAAAAAAGAGGAAATAAGTGAAAGTTGTGCATAGTGATAAAATTGCCACTAATGTTAATGAAATTCTTCAGAATCTTCTCTTTTCTGTCTGCCTACAACCCAGTTTCTTTTATCTCTTGCCCTTGTCCTCCAGAACATCTATACATCATTGTTTTAATATCAGCCTAAAAACTTGCATTTGTGTGTAGTTCTGGATCATAGTACTAAATATATATTTTTTTTTTTTTTAGTGAGAATCTCCTTTCGGTTGTAGAATGCGACAGTACCCTAACAGGTGTGCCGAATGAGATCAAACAGTTTCTCATTATACCAGCATTGAAAACCAGATTCTGCTTTCTAGTTTTTTACATTCTGAAATGATTTTTTATACTCTGATAATTAACAGTATGCAAACAGAATGTAAATTCCAAATCAAATTGGTGAAGTTGCAATAAATTTTAATGCCTGATACTGGGTAGAGAGAGAATGAGATAGCTGTATCACACTACAGATGGGAATATAAATTGCTACAAGTTTCTTGGATAGTATTATGAAATATGCTTCAAAGAACTTAAAATGTGCTTAAATTACCAGAAATGTGATTGAAGGTAAAAGTTTACCTTTACATTGAAAATAAACTAAATGTTCAATAATAATGAACTTGTTAAAGAAATGCTTTCATTTATTTAGTAAATATTTGTCTATATTCACTATATGCCTCACACTGTTCTAGTCTCTGGGGGTATTGCTGGGGACAGATGACATGTGCGTGATTTAATACTACACAATGCTTAAAATCTTAGAGTTTGATCACATGGATTACATGATGTCGCTGGTTGTATGGTAAATATGAGACTGCCAAACTCGTTTTTTCCCAGTAGTTGTACCACTTTGCATTCCCATTGGCTGTGTATGAGAGTTTTGGTTGTTCTATGTCCTTTTCAACATATTGTGTAATTAGTGTTTATAGCTTTACCCATTCTGGTGGGTGTGTAGTAATATCTCATTGTGATTAATTTGTATTGGCCTAGCTGTTAATGGTTTTGAGAATTAGTTTTGTTCTTATTAATCATTTTTTTTTAAATTTTATTTTATTTTTAAACTTTACAATATTGTATTAGTTTTGCCAAATATCGAAATGAATCCGCCACAGGTATACCTGTGTTCCCCATCCTGAACCCTCCTCCCTCCTTTAATTTTAGTTCACCTATTTCTCCTAACCCCATCCCCACCTCTAGCAACTACCAGTCTGCTCTCTCTATGAACTTGTTTTTTTTTGTTTATTTTTTTAGATTCCACATATAAGAGAGATTACATGTTATTTGTCTTTCTCTGTGTGACTTATTTTCTTAGCAAAATGTCCTCCAGTCCATTCATGTTGTCATAAATGGCAAGATTTGATTCTTTCTTCTGATTGAATAATATTCCAGGGTATACACATACCATATTTTCTTACCAATTTATCCATTTATAGGCACTTGGGTTATTTCCATGTCTTGGCTCTTTTAACAATGCAGCAGTGAACATGGGGGTGCATATAACTTTTCAAGTTAATGTTTTTATTTTCTTTGGGTGAATATTTAGGAATAAATTTAGTGATCTTAAATTTATATTTTTAATTTTTTGAGGAACCTCCATACTGTTTTCTACATGACTGAGCCATTTTGCACTCTCACTAATAGTGTACAGGGCTCCCTTTTCTCCATGTCCTCTCCAACACTTGTAATTTACTGTCTTTTTGATAATACCCAGTCTAAAAGGTGTGAGGTGATATTTCACTGTAGTTTAATTTGTATTTCCCTGATGATTACTGATGTTGAGCAATTTTTTTACATGCACCTGTGGACCATCCATATTTCTTCTTTTTATTTATTTATTCATTTTTTTAATTTATTCATTTTAATTGGAAGCTAATTACTTTACAATATTGTATTGGTTTTTGCCATACATCAACATGAGTCCACCACAGGTATACACGTGTTCCCCATCCTGAAGCCCTCTCCCTCCTCCCTCCCTGTACCATCCCTCTGGGTCGTCCTAGTGCACCAGCCCCATATTTCTTCTTTGGAACAATGTCTATTCAGATCTTTTGCCCATTTAAAAAATTGTATTGTTTGTTTTTTACTATTCAGTTGTATGGGGTCTTCATGTATTTGGGGTATTAGTCCCTTATCAGATTGATGTGCAAATATTTTCTCCCATTTTGTATGTTGCCTTTTCATTTTGCTGAGGGTTTCCTTTGATGTGCATACGCTTTTTAGTTTGATATAGTCCCACTTATTTATTCTTTCTTTTGGTGTCAGAATAAAAAAAAAATCATTGCTAAGATCTATGTCAAGGGGCTTACCACGTATGTTTTTTCCTAGGGGTTTTATGGTTTCAGGTCTTACATTCAAGCCTTTAATCCATTTCAAGCTCATTTTTGCATATGGTCTAAAATAGTGTTGATTCTTTCTTTTTACATGTGGCCATCTAGTTTTCCCAACACAGTTTATTGAAAAGACTGTCTTTTTCTCATTTTATCTTCTTGGGTACTTTGTCAAATTAACTGACCATATATGCATGAGTTTATTTCTTGGGCTCTGTTCTATTCCCATTGCTCTATGTCTGCTTTAATACCAGTGCCATTCTGTTTTAGTCATTATAGTTTTGTAATATACCTTGAAATCAGGGATCATGATTATTATTCATTACAATATATATATATATATATATTTTTAATGAAAGTTTTGTAGGCTGAATTGTGCCCCCCAAATTCATAAGCTGAAGTGTTTAATACCTCAGAATGTGGCCTTATTTGAATATAGATTCTTTAAAGAGGTAATTAAGTTGAAGTAAGGTAATTATGGTAGGCTCTAATTCATTATGACTTATATCCTTGTAAGAATAGAAAATTTGAACAGAGACATGCACAGAAGGAAGATCATGTGAAGACAAGGGATAACATGATGTGTAGACCAAGGAGAGAGGACTGCTAATATCTTGACCTCAGAATTCTAGCTTCCAGACTTGTGAGAAAATAAATTTCGGATTATTTTTAAGTCATTCAGTTTTTGGTACTTTCTTATGGGCACCATAGCAAACAAGTACAAAGGGGCTTTGAACTTTTTGACCCTTTTAAGTTAAGATACTGGATTAAAACATATTCTTTATATGTTTTGAATATACATATATCCACATACACTTGTATATATGTATTGGGAACATTTTCTCACTGTTTGTAATGTGAATTTTTATTTTCTAATGAAAATACTTTGGAGTGCAGAAGGTTTTAATTTGTAAGAAGTGCAGTCTATCAATTTTGAAAATATTTAGTGCTTTTGGTGTTCTGTAGAAATACTTTTTTAACCTTAATGTCAATGGTGATGGTACCCCACTCCAGTACTCTTGCCTGGAAAATCCCATGGACGGAGGAGCCTGGTGGGTTGCAGTCCCTAGTGCTGCGAAGAGTCAGGCACAACTGAGCGACTTCACTTTTGCTTTTCACCTTCATGCATTGGAGAAGGAAATGGCAACCCACTCCAGTATTCTTGCTTGGAGAGTCCCAGGGACAGGAAAGCCTGGTGGGCTTCCGTCTATGGGGTCGCACAGAGTTGGACACAACTGAAGTGACTTAGCAGCAGCAGCAGCAGCAATAAGATTTTGTCTGATGTTTACTTGTAGTAATTTTGTAGCTCTAGTTTTACCTTTAAGTCTATGATTATACTTTGAATTTAAAAAAATATATGATGTATGGTAAGAGTCAAGTTTTTTTTTTTTTTCTTTTGTGTGAAGATGCTATTTTTCCACCTCTATTTACTGTGGACTACTGTCTCTTCTCTGTTTAAATACCTGAACAAACATAAACTAACTTTCTGGACTCTATTTTGTTCCATTAATCTATATAACTTACCCATATGGCAATACAATGTTATCTTGATAAAGATCACTATATAGTATGTAATATATAGTATGTTTGTGGAATTTTATTGTTCAGTACATATATTTAAACTTATTTTTAAGTATTTTACACTATTTGATATTGATTTTTAAGTATTATTGCTTTACAAATTTAATTTTTGTGTTATTTATTGGTAGTATATAGGTATAAAATTAGATTTTTGTTTATTCTTTTGTGCCTTGCACATGACTAGGTTCACACTTTTTTGCTCTAATAGCTTTTGGTAGATTTCTTGGGATTTTCTATTTGTATGATCATGTTATTTGCAAATCAGCTATCCTTCACTTTCCCAACTACTGTGTCTTTTCTTTTTCCTGCCTTATTCCACTGGTTAAGATTTCAACATAATATAAAATACAAGTGTTGAGAGTCAATATGCTTTACCTCTCATCTTAGAGGAAGATCTTAAATCTTTTAATATTAAATATATCACCTATGTTTTTGTAAATTACTTCTATCCCTTTGAAGATATTCCCACCAAATTCTACTTTTCTGAGCGTTTTCATTATTAATGGGTATTAAACTTTATAAAGTGCTTTCTTGGAATCTATTGAGATGATTGTATGATTTTGCTGCTTTAGTCTGTTATTACGGTGAATTAGGTTAATTAATTTTCCAAATGTTATATCAACATTACCTTTCTAGGATAAATCATACTTGGTTGTGATACTTATCTTTTTAAAATATCGCTGAATTAAATTTGCAAATATTTTATTAAGTGCTTTTGTATTAATGTTTATGAGAGTTACTGGTTTGTAGTATTCTGTAGTGCATGCTTGATAAGTCACAAAGTTGTTTCCAATTGTTTGCAACCCCAAGAACTGTAGCCCACCAGGCTTCTCTTAGCAGCAGTAGCAGTAGCAGGCTTCTCTATCCATTGAATTTTTCAGGCAAAAATACTGGTGTGGGTTGCCATTTCCTTCTCCAGTTATGTAGTATTAGTATTCTAACACATCTGACTAGTTTCAGTGTCAGGGCAATGCTGCTGCTGCTGCTGCTGCTAAGTCGCTTCAGTCGTGTCCGACTCTGTGCGACCCCATAGACGGCAGCCCACCAGGCTCCCCCGTCCCTGGGATTCTCCAGGCAAGAACACTGGAGTGGGTTGCCATTTCCTTCTCCAATGCATGAAAGTGAAAAGTGAAAGTGAAATCGCTCAGTCACGACCCCATGGACTGTGGCCAACCAGGGTCCTCCATCCATGGGATTTTCCAGGCAAGAGTACTGGAGTGGGTGCCATTGCCTTCTCCTTCATCATGAAGTCAGAAATTATTTTTTAAGAATCTATTTTCTGAAAAAAACCTTGCTTAAGATTCCAAACATCTTTTCCTTAAATATTTGAGAAATTCCCTAGAAAAGCCGTCTGGGTAGAGTTTTATTTGTGGGAAGACCTTTAATTTCAAATGTCATATCTTTATTTTTTTTTAATTTAATTTTATTTTTAAACTTTACAATATTGTATTAGTTTTGCCAAATATCGAAATGAATCTGCCACAGGTAATATCTTTAATATGCTATTCAAATTTTCTGTTTTCATGGCAGTGTGTTAGTTTGTGTCAGTCATGATTAGTTCATTGTATGGTGTATGGTCTAGCCAGGTAAATATTTCATATATACCTGAAAATTTTGTATATTGTAGCATTGTTTGGAGTAATGTTTTATAGTTAATTAGGTCAAGTTGCTTGATAGTAGTGTTCAGGTTTTGCATTTTTTAAATTGATTTTCTCATACTTGTTCAATGAATTCCTGAGAGAGAAGAATTAAAATCTCTATTTGCAATGTTGACTCTTTCCAAGTTTAATTCTTATAGTTTTTGCTTTATTTATGTTGAGACTCTTTTCTAGATGCATACACATTTAAAATTTTTATGTATTCTTAATAAAGTAATGAGTTAATTATCATAAAGTATTCCTCTGTTAGTATTTCTTGTACTGAAGCCTCCTTTGATAAATTTATCCCACCTAGCCTTCTTTTTTAAAATATAAATTTATTTATTTTAATTGGAGGCTAATTACTTTACAATATTGTATTGGTTTTGCCATACATTGACATGAATCCGCCACAGGTGTACACCTAGCTTTCTTATGTTTACTGTATTTTTGGTCATTTTAAAGTTTCAAGCTGTGTCTTTATATTAAAAGTGCACTTCTTATAGTTTGGTCTTGCATATTTATTTAATGTGACTTTCTCTGCTTTTTAGTTGGAATGCTTAAAATATTTTCTTTTAATGTGTTGTCACTATGGTTGGGTTTATATGTACTATTCTGCTATTTGTTTTTGCTGTTTTTCTTTTTTCCTCCCCTGTGCCTTGATATTTAGTGAGTATTTTTACACATTCAATTTTATTGCTTCTGTTGGTTAATTAGCTAAACCTCTTCGTTCTAATTTTTAATGATTCTTCTATGGTTTACAACATGTAACTTTAATTTATCACCATATTTTACCTTCACATGATGCTTTATCACTTTACCTATTGTGTGTGTGTGTGTGTGTGTGTGTGCGCATGCACACGTGCAAATGCTCAGTTGCTCAACTGTGTCTGACTCTTTGCAACCTGATGGACTGGACTGTAGGCCGCCAGGCTCCTCTGTCCATGGAATTTTCCAGGCAAGAATACTGGAGTTAAGTTGCTAGTTCCTACTCTAGGGGATCTTAGTGACCCAGGGATTGAACCCACATCTCTCCTTTCTCCTACACTGGCAGGAAGGTTCTTTATGATTGTGCCACCTGGGAAGGCTCCTTTACATATAATGTAAGATGTTCAAATTCTATCACTTTAAAAGTTAAATTTAAAGCCTATCACTATTCTTTTGCTATGGCTATAATATGTTTTTAAATATGTTGTGAACTCTACAATGTATTATTGTTTTATTTTAAATAGTCACTTTCCATTAAATAAATTTAAAAATGTGAAAATGTCTTTTATACTTACCATCCATTTATTCTTTCCAGTGTTCTTCATTCTTTTATATAGGTCTGAATTTTCATCTGCAGTTATTTTCTTTCTGCCTAGAAAGCTTTCTTTAATATTTCTTGTTGTGCAAGTTTTCTAGTGATGAATTCCCCCGTTTTTATTTTTGTGAAGATATTTTTGTCTTTATTTTTCAAGAATATTTTCATGGTATATAAAATTAGATGTTGACAGAGTTTTCTTTTACCAATGGTTTTACAATTTGATTATATATAGTTTTTTTTTTTTTTTTTTTTGTATTTTATCTTGTGTCCTGTGCTTACTTGCTCAGTCATGTCTGACTTTTTGTGACCCCATGGACTATAGCCCACCAGGTTCCTCTGTCCATGAGGATTGTCCAGGCAAGAATACTGGAGTGGGTTGCCATGCCCTCCTTCACGGGTATTTTATCCTGCTTGGGGATTATTGTACTTTTTCAATCTATGTCTTTTGAATTTTTATTAAATTTGAGAGCATTTCATCTCCCTTTCCTTAAATATATTTTGCTATCTTCATTGTCTTCCTAGGACTCTAAGTAATGCACATAAAAGGATTTGCCATGTCTCATGGGTTATTCATGTTCTGTTTATATGTTTAAGTCTTTTTACTCATTCTTCAGTTTGGATAATTTCTATTGCTATGTCTTCGAGCTTACTGTTTCTTTCTTGTGAAAGAGTTTAATCAGCTATAAACCCTACCCAGTACATTTTTTATTCTAGATTTTGTATATTTCTCTCTAGAAGTTCTGTCTGGTTGTTTGTATACCTTCCCTTTCTCTCCACTTTATGCTCATATTTTTATTTAAATCCTTAATCATATTTATAAAAGTCATTTTAAAGTTACTGTATGCTAGTTATATCATCTTTTTAAATCTATTTATATTGACTATTTTTTTTTCTGTCTGTACATCATGTTTTCTTCTTCATGTATCTAGTAATTTTTGAACAAATGTTGAGCATTATCAGTTTTATGTTATTGATTAGGTTTTCTTGCCTTCACTTGAAGTGTTTTGAATATTGTTTTTATACATGGCTTGGTAATTTGAAGATAATTTTTATCCTTTTAAGGCTTGTTTTAAAAGCTTTATTGTTGCCATTTAGTTGCTAAATCATGTCTAACCCTTTTGTAACTATATGAACTGCAAACCACCAGGATCCTCTGTCTATGGGATTTCCCAGGCAAGAATACTGGAGTGGGGCTGACATTTCTTTCTCCAGGGAATCTTCCTGATCCAGGGATCAAACCCGTGTTCCCTGCATTGGAAGGCCAGTTCTTTTCAGTTCAGTTCAGTCGCTCAGTCGTGTCGGACTCTTTGCGACCCCATGAATTGCAGCACGCCAGGCCTCTCTGTCCATCACCAACTCCCGGACTTCACTCAGACTCACATCCATCGGGTCAGTGATGCCATCCAGCCATCTCATTCTCTGGCGTCCCCTTCTCCTCCTGCCCCCAATCCCTCCCAGCATCAGAGTCTTTTCCAATGAGTCAATGCTTTGCATGAGGTGGCCAAAGTACTGGAGTTTCAGCTTTAGCATCATCCCTTCCAAAGAAATCCCAGGGCTGATCTCCTTCAGAATGCACTGGTTGGATCTCCTTGCAGTCCAAGGGACTCTCAAGACTCTTCTCCAACACCACAGTTGGAGAAGCATCAATTCTTTGGCACTCAGCTTTCTTCACAGTCCAACTCTCACATCCATACATGACCACTAGAAAAACCATAGCCTTGACTAGACAGACCTTTGTTGGCAAAGTAATGTCTCTGCTTTTCAATATGCTATCTAGGTTGGTCATAACTTTTTTTCCAATCTTTAGATGAGTCTAAAAGACTCCCCTTCATGGATCACTGCCTTGTTGTTATGAAGGGGCTTGCATTACCTCATTGAAACTATAAGCCATGCCCTTCAGGGATACCCAAGATGGACAGGTCATAGCAGAGAGTTCTGACAAAACATGATCTACTGGATGAGGGAATGGCAAACCATCCCACTATAAATTCCCCCAGGTCTGAAGGTGTCCAACATGGTACTGGGGAAGAGCAGAGAAGAATTATCCATAGCCCCAGAATGAATGAAGCAGCTGGGCCAAAGTGGATACAACACTCAGTTGCTGATGTGCCTGATGATGGAAGTAAAACCTGATGCTGCAAAGAACAGTACTATATGGGAACCTGGAATGTTATGTCCATGAATCAAGAAAATTGGATTTGTCAAGCAGGAGATGCTGAGAATAAACATCGACATCCTAGGAATCAGTGAACTAAAATGAATGGGAATGGGCGAATTTAATTCAGATGATCATTCTTCTACTACTACCACCATTCTGTGGGCAAGAATCCCATAGAAGAAATGGAGTAGCCCTCATAATCAACAAAAAGAGTCTGAAATACAGTACGTGGGTGCAACCTCAAAAATGACAGTATGATCGCAGTTTGTTTCCAAGGCAAGTCATTTAACATCAAGTACTCCAAATCTATGCCCATACCAGTGATGCCAAAGAAGCTGAAGTTGATCAATTCTATGAAGACCAAGGAGACGTCCTAGAACTAGCGCCTGAAAAAAGATGTTGTATTTGTATTCATCATCGTGAATTGGAATGCAAAGTAGGAAGTCAAGATATATCTGGAGTAAACCCCAAATTTGGCCTTGGAGAACAAAATGAAGTAGGGCAAAGGCTAACTGAATTCTGCCAAGAAAATGCACTAGTTGTAGCAAATACTCTTTTTCAACAACACAAGAGATCACTTTACACATGGACATCATCAAATGGTCAATACTGAAATCAAATCAATTACATTCTTTGTAGCCTAAGAATTGTATACATTCAGCAAAAACAAGACCTGGAACTGACTGTGGCTCATATCATCAGCTTCTTATAACAAAATTCAGGCTTAAACTAAAGAAAACTGGAAAAAACACTAGGCCAGCCAAGTATGACTTAAATCAAATCTTGTATGAATTTGCAGTAGAGGTAAAGAATGGAGTCAAAGGACGAGAACTAGATAACAATGTGTCTGAAGAACTATGGACAAAGGTCCATAATATTGTACAGGAGGTGGCGAACAAAACCATCCCAGAGAAAAAGAGAAGCAAGAAAGTGAAGTGGTTATCTGAGGAGGCTTTATGAATAGTGGAAGAAAGAAGAGAAGTGAAAAGCAAGGGAGAGAGGCTAAGATACAAGCAATTAAATACAGAGTTTCAAAGAATAGCTAGAAAAGACAAGAAGGCTTTCTTCAATATACAGTATTTAATAATAGAAGAAAACAGCAACAGCGGAAAGACTAGAGATCTCTTCAGGAAAATTGGAAACATCAAGGGAGATTTCCACCCAATGATGGGCTTGATATAGGATAAAAATGGTAGAGACCTCAGAGATGCTGAAGAGATCAAGAAGAGATGGAAGGAATACATGAAAGAATGTATAAAAAAGATCTTTATGAACCAGATTATTATGATGGTGTGGTTAATCACCCAGAGCCAGACATTCTGGGATGGGAAGTAAAGTGAGTGTGAAAGTGAAAGTCGCTCAGTCTGTGTCTGACTCTTTGCAACCCCATGGACTGTCCATGGAATTCTCCAGGCCAGAATACTGGAGTGGGTAGCCTTTCCTTTCTCCAGAAAATCTTCCCAACTCAGGGATCGAACCCAGGTCTCCCACATTGCAGGCAAATTCTTTACCAGCTGAGCCACAAGGGAAGCCCAAGAACATTGGAGTGGGTAGCCTGTTCCTTCTCCATGAGAGTTTCCTGACCCAGGAATCAAATCAGGGTCTCCTGCATTGCAGACAGATTCTTTACCAACTGAGCTATCAGGGAAGCCCTAAGTCAAGTGGGCCTTGATAAGCACTGCTGTTGATAGAGCTAGCGAATGTGATGAAATTCCAGCAGAACTATTCACATTCCTAAAGGAGGATGCCAACAAGGTTTTACATTCATTAAGTCAGCATATCTGAAAGACCCAAAGTGGCCATAGCACTAGGAAAGGTAAATCCTCATCCCAATTCCCAAGAAGGGTAGTACCAAAGAATGTGCTAACCACTGGACAATTGCACTCATCTCCCATGCTAGTAAGGTCATGCCTAAAATCTTGCATACTAGGCTTCAGTATTATGTGAACTAAGAACTTGCAGATGTCCAAGCTGGGTTTAAAAGGAACAGGAATGAGAGATTAAATTGCCGACATTTGTTGGATTATAGAAAAAACAAGGGAATTTCAGAAGAACAACTATCTCTGTTTCTTAAATACACTAAAGTCTTTGACTGTGTTCAGTTCAGTTCAGTCACTTAGTTGTATCTGACTCTGTGACTCCATGGACTGCAGCACGCCAGGCTTCCCTGTCCATCACCAACTCCTGGAGCTTACTCAAACTCATCTCCATCGAGTTGGTGATGCCACCTAACCATTTCATCCTCTGTCGTCCCCTGCTCCTCCTGCCTGCAATCTTTCCCAGCATCAGGATCTTTTCAAGTGAGTTAGTTCTTTGCATCAGATGGCCAAATATTGGAGTTTCAGCTTCAGCATCAGTCCTTCCAATGAATATTCAGGACTGATTTCCTTTAGGATGGACTGCTTGGATTCCCTTGCAGTCCAAGGGACTCTCAAGAGTCTTCTCCAACATCATAGTTCAAAAGCATCAATTCTTCAATGCTCATCTTTATACTCCAACTCCCACAACCATACATGACTACTGGAAAAAACATAGCCTTGACTAGATGGACCTTTGTTGGCAAAGTAATGTCTCTGCTTTTTAATAAGCTGTCTAGGTTGATCAAAGCTTTTCTTTCAAGGAGCAAGTGTCTTTTAATTTCATGGCTGCAATCACCATCTGCAGTGACATTTGAGCCCAAAAAATAAATAAATAAATGAAGTCTGTCACTGTTTCCATTGTTCCCCTACCTATTTGCCATGAAGTGATGGGACCAGATGCCATGATCTTAGTTTTCTGAATATTGAGCTTTTTTTTTTTTTAATTTTATTTTATTTTTAAACTTTACATAATTGTATTAGTTTTGCCAAATATCAAAATGAATCCATCACAGGTATACATGTGCTCCCCATAAGCTTTAAGCCAAATTTTTCACTCTCCTCTTTCACTTTCATCAAGAGGCTCTTTAGTTGTTCTTCACTTTCTGCCATAAGTGTGGTGTCATCTGTATATCTGAGGTTATTGATATTTCTCCCGGCAATCTTGATTCCAGCTTGTTCTTCATCCAGCCCAGTGTTTTTCATGATGTACTCTGCATATAAGTTAAACAAGCACAGTGACAATATACAACCTTGACGTACTCCTTTCCCAATTTGGAATCAGTCTGTTGTTCCATGTCCAGTTCTAACTGTTGCTTCCTGACCTGCATACAGATTTCTCAAGAGGCAGGTCAGGTGGTCTGGTATTCCCATCTCTTTCAGAATTTTCCACAGTTTATTGTGATCCACACAGTCAAAGGCTTAGGCATAGTCAATAAAGCAGAAATAGATGTTTTTCTGAAACTCTCTTGCTTTTTTGATGATCCAGCAGATGTTGGCAATTTGATCTCTGGTTCCTCTGCCTTTTTGAAAATCAGCTTGAGCATCTGGAAGTTCATGGGTCACGTATTGCTGAAGCCTGGCTTGGAGAATTTTGAGCATTCCTTTACTAGTATGTGAGATGAGTGCAATTGTGTGGTAGTTTGAGCATTCTTTGGCATTGCCTTTCTTTGGGATTGGAATGAAAACTGAACTTTTCCAATCTGTGGCCACTGCTGAGTTTTCCAAATTTGCTGGCATATTGAATGCAGCACTTTCACAGCATCATCTTTTAGGATTTGAAATAGCTCAACTGGAATTTCATCACCTCCACTAGCTTTGTAGTGATGCTTCCTAAGGCCCACTTGACTTCACATTCCAGGATGTCTGGCTCTAGGTGAGTGATCACACCATCATGATTATCTGGGTCATGAAGATCTTTTTTTTTGTATAGTTCTTCTGTGATTCTTGCCACCTCTTCTTAATATATTCTGATTCTGTTAGGTCCATACCATTTCTGTCCTTTATTGAGCCTATCTTTGCATGAAATGTTCCCTTGGTATCTCTAATTTTCTTGAAGAGATCTCTAATCTTTCCCATTCTATTATTATCCAGTCCCATTACTGCATGGCATATAGAAGGGGGAAAGGTCAAAGTAATGACAGATTTCCTCTTCTTGGGCTCCAAAATCACTGCAGACGGTGACTGCAGTCATGAAATCAGAAGACGATTGCTTCTTGGCAGGAAAGTGATGACAAACCTAGACAGTGTGTTTAAAAGCAGAGACATTACTCTGCCAACAAAGGTCCATATAGTGAAGGTTATGGTCCTCCCACTTGTCACGTACTGGGAGTTTTTTCATGATAAGGACCCAGTGGTTGTGAGAGCTGGGCTGTAAAGAAGGCAGAATGCCAAAGAATTGATGCCTTTGAACTGAGGTGCTGGAGAAGACTCCTGAAAGTCCCTTGGACATCAAGGAGATCAAATCAGTCAATCTTAAGGGAGATCAACCCTAAATATTCACTAGAAGTTCTGATTCTGAAGCTGAAGGTCCAGTATTTTGGTCATTTGATGTGAACAGATGACTCATTGGAAAACTTCCTGATGCTGGGAAAGATCAAGGGCAGAAAGAGGAAAGGGCATCAGAGGATCAGATGGCTGTGTGGCATCATTGATGCAATGAACATGAACTTGGGCAAATACTGGGAGATGGTGAGAGACAGGGAGGCCTGGAGTGCTGCAGTCCATGGGGTCACAAAGAGTCAGAAACAACTGGGCGACTGAACAACAACAACAATAAAATATCCTTTATTCTTTTACTAGTTTAACCCTACTCCCAAGACGTGACTCTTCTGCGTGCTCTAGTGAGTGTCCTATATATGCAATAAGGTCTCTTCTTTCTAGCTGTTTGGAAGTAAGTCTAGGATAGCTTTATATGATATCTAGATTCAGCTTACATATTCAACAGCTATTTTTATTTGGTCTCTAGGAGTTTTTATCTGTCCATACACAGTATAATATTCAGACAAAAACTCAAAATGGGTGTTTATGTATATTTCTGGAGCTTTTTCCTTTGATTAGCATATTCATTTCTCATATTTAATCACAAAAATCTTAGTTTGCTTAGCCTTCCCCAAATTCTGATCTCAGTCTCATCAGCTTAGCCTGATCACCCTTATCAACTTGAAATCCATTTTCTCTTCACTCTCCTCCACCCAATTCTTTTGTCTCCAAAAAGATATTCAAAGTAGTTGTTTGGCTCATCTTATTTACTTCCTGTCCCTCAGTGTAACAGTTATGGCCTTTTCCTTCCCAACTTTTAAATCAATTGTTTCATGTTTTTGTTTATTTTTGTTCTCTCTTTATTTACAATGAGAGGATATGTCTGTTATGAATTTCTTTATCATGGTCGGAAGGAGTTCAGGTTTCATTTTTAGGAAATCTCTTAATTTTCCCTAAAACATACCTACCATAATTTCAACTTGTTCAGAGATGAACTTAATGGGAAACAAGAATTACAAAAAATAAATCTTTCTAGTCTAAATTAGCCTTATTAGCTTTTCATCAGGCAATACTTCTAAAAGCAGACTTGATACCTTGCCATCTTGTTTATTTGCTTTATAGAATTTTTAAAACAATAGGTTACTATTTAAGACTAATAAATAAAAAATCAAAAATGCATTTAAGATAGCAAGAAAATCTTAGAACTTAGGATTTTGCTGATCACCTGCACTCAACTTCTTGTCATGAAAATGCTTAAGAAGTATTTTTCTGGCTTCCCAAATCTTTATGTATGTCAATATGATATTAATGTCAGATTTCGATTTTCTCATTTAACAACATACAAATAGCTGACTTTTGGACTCAGTGGGAGAATGAGAGGGTGGGATGATTTGAGAGAATAGCATTGAAACATGTACATTACTATATGTAAAATAGGTAAGCAGTGCAAGTTCGATGCATGAAACAGGGCACCCAAAACCAGTCCTCTGGAACAACCCAGAGGGATAGGGTAGGGAGGGAGGTGAGAAGAGAGAAGAGGGTTCAGGATGGGGGTGACACATGCACATCTGTGGCTGAATCATGTTGATGTATGGCAAAAATCATCTCAGTATTGTAAAGTAATTATCCTCCAGTTAAAATAAGTAAATATTAAAAAGTTTTTGCTATTTCTTATTTTAGAACTATAGCTCACTTCTGCTGAGTGTTTGCATGTGGCAACCTCTGTACAGACCATTTTATACACATCATGTCATTAAATTCACTCCCCAAATGATATAGAAAAGGCAAGGCATATTATTATTGTTGTCATTTTTTATCTGAGGAAACAGTTTAGAAAAATTGAATAAATTTAACAAGATTAGAAACTAGTCTGTAGTAATTTTGCAACTTGTACCCATATTTACCTGATTCAAAAGTCCCATACTCTTAATCTTACCAGCCATTTAAAATGAAATAAGCACATTTATACACAACATTGTTATAAATTTTTATTATGAACTACTTTGTGAAGTTCAGGTCTTCTGTGGTAACAAACACACAAGCAGAGTCTCCAGAAAAAAACCTCATGTCTTCAGAAATGAAGTATAGGAGATAAGCTTTAGTCTGTACTCTGCTCCTTCTTCTATGAAAGGATATTTTTAGTTTAATTATGTTTATAATTTAGTTTGATTACTTTTCCAGGAGTCATGTAGGAATGTGGGAGTTTAAACATAGAGAAGGACCCATGGACGGAGAAGCCTGGCAGTCCATGGGGTCGCTAGAGTCGGACACAACTGAGCGACTTCACTTTCACTTTCATGCATTGGAGAAGGAAATGGCAACCCACTCCAGTGTTCTTGCCTGGAGAATCCCAGGGACAGGGAAGCCTGGTGGGCTGCCGTCTATGGGGTTGCACAGAGTCGGACACGACTGAAGCGACTTAGCAGCAGCAGCAGCCCCTTAAAATACCCTCTTATGTTAGAATTCTGAGTTTAAAATTAAAAATAGAAAGCTCAAAATGTATCAACCCTTGGAGCTAAGCTGTCAGTTGACATCCACAGAGAGAGAAATCACTTTGCATCTGTCGGAAGCAGACTGGTGACAGTCACTCCTGTGCTTTGCAAAGTCTAAGGGCTGTTCTCATCTCTAGCTACTTCTATACCCTGCCACCTGATCCTTTTAACTGGGAGAAAATATTGAGTAGGATTTTTAGATTTATGATAAATAGGTAAAAAATTGTAGTATTTTCTTCTACTCCAAATCTCAAAAAAGAAAATATTAGTGTTCACTTTTTTAAGTGCCTCCAAACAATTGTTAAAGAAATTCAAAATATGGGACATTAGACAATCATCCTCCCCAAATATACAGTCTATGATTTAACCAGTTGGACAACTCATTTTTATCAAGGGCCCAAAGCTGTATAGCATACAATATGTGTTTGAATCTCTGATTTGTGTATAGTTTTTATTACCAGATAATTCTACAAATTTGCCTAATGACTTAAACAATTACAAAAGGCATTTGTTTCATTCAGAAAGAGCCAAGTTATAGGCCTTTAGGCTGGTAACAACACAGAGAACTCTGTGATCCACATCCACCCTGTAGTTGTGAACTACAAGTGAAATTTGGTTATTGTTAAGCAACTGTATTTTCATATTCTTTTCTCCCCTCAGTTCAGTTCACTTCAGTCGCTCAGTTGTGTCTGACTCTTTGCGACCCCATGAATCACAGCATGCCAGGCTTCCCTGTCCATCAGCAGCTCTCAGAGTTCACTCAAACTCATGTCCATTGAGTCGGTGATGCCATCCAGACATCTCATCCTCTGTCATCCCCTGCTCCTTCTGCCCCCAGTCCCTCCAAGCATCAGGGTCTTTTCCAATGAGTCAACTCTTCGCATGAGGTGGCCAAAGTATTGGAGTTTCAGCTTCAGCATCAGTCCTTCCAAAGAACACTGAGGACTGATCTCCTTTAGAATGGACTGGTTGGATCTTTTGCAGTCCAGCGGACTCTCAAGAGTCTTCTCCAACACCACAGTTCAAAAGCATCAATTCTTCGGCCCTCAGCTTTCTTCACAGTGTAACTCTCACATCCATACATGACCACTGGAAAAACCATAGCCTTGACTAGATGGATCTTTGTTGGCAAAGTAATATCTCTGCTTTTTAATATGCTGTCTAGGTTGGTCATAACTTTCCTTCCAAGGAGTAAACGTCTTTTAATTTCATGGCTGCAATCACCATCTGCAGTGATTTTGGAGCCCAACAAAGTAAAGTCTGACACTGTTTCCACTGTTTCCCCATCTATTTCCCATGAGGTGATGGGACCAGATGCCATGATCTTTGTTTTTGGAATGTTGAGTTTTAAGCCAACTTTTTCACTCTCCTCTTTCACTTTCATCAAGACTTTCTGCCATAAGGGTGGTGTCATCTGCATATCTGAGGTGATTGATATTTCTCCTGCAATCTTGATTTCAGCTGTGCTTCTTCCAGCCCAGCGTTTTTTATGATGTACTCTGCATAGAAGTTAAATAAGCAGGGTGACAATATACAGCCTTGACGTACTCCTTTTCCTATTTGGAACCAGTCTGTTGTTCCATGTCCAATTCTAACTGTTGCTTCCTTACCTGCATACAGGTTTCTCAAGAGGCAGGTCAGGTGGTCCTGTATTCCCATCTCTTTCAGAATTTCCCACAGTTTATTGTGATCCACACAGTCAAAGGTTTTGGCATAGTCGATAAAGCAGAAATAGATGTTTTTCTGGAACGCTCTTGCTTTTTCCATGATCCAGAGGATGTTGGCAATTTGATCTCTGGTTCCTCTACCTTTTCTAAAACCAGCTTGAACATCTGAAAGTTCATGGTTCACGTATTGCTGAAGCCTTGCTTGGAGAATTTTGAGCATTACTTTACTAGCATGTGAGATGAGTGAAAGTGTGCGGTAGTTTGAGCATTCTTTGGCATTGCCTTTCTTTGGGATTGGAATGAAAACTGACTTTTCCAGTCCTGTGGCCACTGCTGAGTTTTCCAAATTTGCTGGCATATTGAGTGCAGCACTTTCACAGCATCATCTTCCAGGATTTGAAATAGTTCAACTGGGATTCCATCGCTTCCACTAGCTTTGATTGTAGTGATGTTTTCTAAGGCCCACTTGACTTCACATTCCAGGATGTCTGGCTCTAGGTGAGTGATCACACCATCGTGATTATCTTGGTCATGAAGCTCTTTTTTGTACAGTTCTTTTGTGTATTCTTGCCACCTCTTCTTAACATCTTCTGCTTCTATTAGGTCCATACCATTTCTGTCCTTTATCGAGTCCATCATTGCATGAAATGTTCCCTTGGTAGCTCTAATTTTCTTAAAGAGGTCTCTAGTCTTTCCCATTATATTGTTTTCCTCTATTTCTTTGCACTGATTGCTGAAGAAGGCTTTCTTATTGCTCCTTGCTATTCTTTGGAACTCTGCATTCAGATGCTTATATCTTTCCTTTTCAACTCCTTTGTTTTTCACCTCTCTTCTTTTCACAGCTATTTGTAAGGCCTCCTCAGACAGCCATTTTGCCTTTTTGTGTTTCTTTTCCATGGGGATAGTCTTGATCCCTGTCTCCTGTACAATGTCGCGAACCTCCGTCCATAGTTCATCAGGGACTCTGTCTATCAGATCTAGTCCCTTAAATCTATTTTTCACTTTCACTGTATAATCGTAAAGGATTTGATTTAGGTCATACTTGAATGGTCTAGTGGTTTTCCCTACTTTCTTCAATTTCAGTCTGAATTTGGCAATAAGGAGTTCATGATCTGAGCCATAGTCAGCTCTCGGTCTTGTTTTTGCTGACTGTATAGAGCTTCTCCATCTTTGGCTGCAAAGAATATAATCAATCTGATTTCAATGTTGACCATCTGGTGATGTCCATGTATAGAGTCTTCTCTTGTGTTGTTGGAAGAGGGTGTTTGCTCTGACCAGTGTGTTCTCTTGGCAAAACTCTGTTTTCCTTTGCCTTGCTTCATTCCGTACTCCAAGGCCAAATTTGCCTTTTACTCCAGGTGTTTCTTGACTTCCTACTGTTGCATTCCAGTCTCCTATAATGAAAAGGACATCTTTTTGGGTGTTAGTTCTAAAAGGTCTTGCAGGTCTTCATAGAACTGTTCAATTTCAGCTTCTTCAGTGTTACTGGTTGGGGCATAGGCTTGAATTCCATGATATCGAATGGTTTTCCTTGGAAATGAACAGAGATCATTCTGTCATTTTTGAGATTGCACCCAAGTACTGCATTCTGGACTTTTTTGTTGACCATGATGTCTACTCCATTTCTTCTAAGGGATTCCTGCCCACAGTAGTAGATATAGTGGTCATCTGAGTTAAATTCACCCATTCCAGTCCATTTTAGTTCACTATTCCTAGAATGTCGACATTCACTCTTGCCATCTCCTGTTTGACCACTTCCAATTTGCCTTGATTCATGGACCTGACATTCTAGGTTCCTATGCAATATTGCTCTTTACAGCATCGGACCTTGCTTCCATCACCAGTCTCATTCACAACTGGGTATTCTTTTTGCTTTGGCTCCATCCCTTCATTCTTTCTTTAGTTATTTCTCCACTGATCTCCAGTAGCATATTGGGCACCTACTGACCTGGGGAGTTTCTCTTTCAGTATCCTATTATTTTGCCTTTTCATACTGTTCATGGGGTTCTCAAGGAAAGAATACTGAAGTGGTTTGCCATTCCCTTTTCCAGTGGACCACATTCTGTCAGACCTCTCCAACATGACCCGCCCGTCTTGGGTGGCCCCACACAGCATGGCTTAGTTTCATTGAGTTAGACAAGGCTGTGGTCCATGTGATCATATTGGCTAGTTTTCTGTGATTATGGTTTCAGTGTGTCTGCCCTCTGAAAAGCTTTTCTCCCCTAGAAAAGCTTAATATTATCCTGTTCTTACAACTGGAACATGATCTTTGGCAAGGCTGTCAGGCAGGGGGCTGAGAGGTGATAAGTGCTTAACCACAGCAGTGGTAGTTTGGGTGGGGCAGATTTCTTATCTGTAGATGGGGGGAGTAATGCCCAGGCCCATGTTTGTTAGAAGGATTAAATGGGATTGTGAAAGCACATGTAAACTGTGAAAGCCAGGGAATCTTAGGTAGCATCTTTCTTCTTCAGAATGTTAATCAGCCGTCAGCCTCATTTTCCGACCTTTTCATAAGTGTTCAGTTGTAACCCACTGTCAGGTTAGGTACCACCTGAAGATCTTTTTTATCACGTGTTTATTATAGCTGACGTTTCTGCCACAGTGATGTGCCCAGTAAAATGAACTTGGTATGGCTTTATTCCATACATGTCAGACTTTGGCAGTATGATTTATTGAAAAAGGGAACATTTCATACCTAGTGTTATTAGAAAAAAATGAAACCTAGTCATGTGGGGGATAGAGAAGTTTAGTAATAATCATGCACTGTTTTATGGGTACACAGTGTTTCATGGGCTACACCATCTTGAAAATTAGAAAGAGGAAGATAATTTTATATTATCAAGAATTAAAACCTTTGATATGTTTTAAATCAATGCCATTTTTATAGACCTAACAGGTTTGTGTTGACTGCATTCATTATAAGCACTTAACTCTTACTCTTTAGCCAGCTCCTAATGAAAAGACAGAGGTTACAAAGTTTCTGTAGATAAAATGCTCAAAGTTTCTAGGAATGATAGTTCCTAGGAATCATAAGTGAAGTAATATATTCTGCTTTTTAAGTTTCCAGCTGATGAATTTTTTCATGTTTTCATATATTATTACATGAATTTGTTCTTTTAATTTGATGATGATATGACTGTCTTACACATTATAATCTCTTGGTGATTACTCACTGAGAGATCCAATCCTGTCTAAATATAGGATGGGATTATATCATTAAAATAAGTCAGGGAAGTACCCTATCATATATAAAATACATACTTACAGTGCTTGCTTAACATCAGTTTATTTGTTGTTGCAATCAGTGTACAAGATTCTCCTGGGAAATGTGCGATTCATGGAAAATATATTTTCTTATGCCTAATCAATTTACACTTATGTGGAGATGCTAAAGATATACAACTGAAGTGATTTACCAAAAAAAACCCCACAAAACTTAGAAGATACAGATCAACATAAAGGAAAAAACAGACAGATTAGTATCAAGTTATGGCCAACCTTTCTCAGGTTCTCCAAGACTGCAAGAACCTAACTGTGTTAGAGTCCACTGACTTACATTCAGTTGCTCTGCATTGCTGAATCTTCTTCATGTCTTTTGGTTTATCATCTTGTAGATCCTCATCATTTTCGCTTCACAGAGATGGTATCTAAGCTGGTAGCTTTTTTGCCTGTTGTAATCTTTTTCCCACTCTAGTAAGCTTGTCTAAAATGATAAAAATATGCCTTTTTTCAATTTGCCTTTTATCCATTATTCACCAAATATTGATTCAAGAGTCAATTAAGGAATGCCACTTTAGAGACTCACATAGCATAGTGACAGAGGACTGCAGGAAGTCTATGCCTAAAACTTCAAAAAGCCTTGGCTAGGGAAAGTAAGGAGCCCAGTCAGCTCACATATACTGTTCTTCACCTTGCTCTCTGCCACTTGCCTAGGTTATTTTTTGACCAAATTCAAGTTTGACTTCATCACGTGGCACTTCTACTCTTGCTTTTCCTACAGATTGGTGTTACCTTTCATGACTAGTTCCTTCTCTCCATCAGGCTGTGACATGGGTTGATGCAGCACATCAGTTTTTAGATTTGCTAAAATGGGTTCCTCAGTTGCTGGCATGCATTAGCATCCTGGGATTGTGGCAACAGTTTCTCCTGTGCTCCAATGCCTGCATCTGCTTCTTCCTGTCTACTGCAATGATTGTGAAATGGTTTGCATGGAGATCTGCAAAATGTTACAAGGTTTTTAATGAAGAAAAAGGGTTCTAAGAACAAACTAGTATGAAGAATGGTGTCTTTACTGCAAGGCTTCTTGAAGCTTTTGATATGCTAATATGCATTGTGATATGCTAATGTGAATTGGGATTTTAAGAGGGAGAACTAATATAAAACTTATTTGATCCAGAAACTTTTTTAAAGACAAACATCTGTCACCATCACAGGGAATTATAGTGTTCCAAAGAATAAATTTTGCAAATTTTTGACATGGACTGCATGTCAAATCTAATTCCTTATACCTTGACCAAGTCATCATTCCTTCTCTAGAAAATATTGTTTTTGTATCACTCATATTAAAAAAAAATTTCACTGTTCATTTTAAACTCCCATGGTCAGTTATATTAGTCTGTATACAGTCTCAGCAAAAAAAAGCAGCATAATGGTTTTAGCTTCTATAGCCTTGGTTTTATGCTTCATGCCCATTCCAATGAATGTAAAGAGCAGTTTGGGGAAGAGTAGTATTCTAGGCTAGGAGGAAATGGCATGATTCCTTTTAGGCATTGCATCAGGCAGTTTGATAGATACAGTTATCCAAATAAGGTGATTGTGTAGGCTCTTAATGTCATGAGATGATACGGCATGTAATCAGGGAAGACATATGAGTTCAGATGTTAGTTGAGATCCCATGAATGAACAGAAGTTCTTAGAGTGAGCTGTGATGCAAGTGATCATTACAAGCCCACAGACCTTGTCTCTTGTAACAAGGGAAGGGGCCTTGGAGAAAGGAATTGGAATAAACATGGAGTCACCCATGGTGTGTCTGGTTTACCTGGGATACCTTTCCTTACCCTTGTTGTCCCAGCATAACTAATAAGATTGCTGTCTTTCACTCTCAAGAAAGTGTTGGTTTGATTGATTAATTCTATAGACGGTTAAGATAAGGGAGAAGATAAGAATCAGTGTGTCCTAAATGTGAAGGAAATAAACATTACTTAAAAGGAAGAGAATAATGGAAGTTGTTAAGGGCAATGTTAAGTCAGCGATGATGAGGCTGACCTAAGATTTTAATGTAGAATAGTTGCAGTAGGAAAGTAACTTGCCTGTTTAGTTTTGACCTTACTGACCCTTCAGAACATTTTGCCAACTGTATTATTATTAAATGATCAGGCCTCTTATTGTCGTGATATTTTGTCAGATTTCTGATACATTGTTTGGAAGATTTTTAAGAAATAAGAGAAAATTCATAATCATTCTTGAGCATCAGTTCAGTTCAGTTCAGTCGCTCAGTTGTGTCTGACTCTTTGCGACCCCCTGAATCTCAGCACGCCAGGCCTCCCTGTCCATCACCAACTCCTGAAGTTCACCCAGGCTCACGTCCATCGAGTCAGTGATGCCATCCAGCCATCTCATCCTCTGTCGTCCCCTTCTCCTCCTGCCCCCAATCCCTCCCAGCATCAGAGTCTTTTCCAATGAGTCAACTCTTCTCCTGAGGTGACCAAAGTACTGGAGTTTCAGCTTTAGCATCATTCCTTCCAAAGAAATCCCAGGGCTGATCTCCTTCAGAATGGACTGGTTGGATCTCCTTGCAGTCCAAGGGACTCTCAAGAGTCTTCTCCAACACCACAGTTCAAAAGCATCAATTCTTCGGCGCTCAGTCTTCTTCACAGTCCAACTCTCACATCCATACATGACCACAGGAAGAACCATAGCCTTGACTAGACGGACCTTTGTTGGCAAAGTAATGTCTCTGCTTTTGAATATGCTATCTAGGTTGGTCATAACTTTCCTTCCAAGGAGTAAGCATCTTTTAATTTCATGGCTGCAATCACCACCTTCAGTGATTTTGGAGCCAAAAAAAATAAAGTCTGACACTGTTTCCAATGTTTCCCCATCTATTTCCCATGAAGTGATGGGACTGGATGCCATGATTCTTGAGCATAGACTTTTACAACTAAATTGCTTTAAGTATTAGTCAAAAAATAAAATTATATATATAAAACTGTGCATCTCTTTATCTTCCGTAGCGCTTCATATTGCATTTACACACAGTAAGCACTTAGTAAATGTGTACTTGACATGTTAATGCATAATCTAATTATTGGCTAATACCAAAAAGACCTAAATATAATTATAAAATAGCTAAAACACCTTTTTAAAAGTTTTGGCAATGTGCATACAATTTAAATGAATTTAAATTTGGATGGACTGTTCAAACTACTGCACAATTGCACTCATCTCACACACTAGCAAAGGAATGCTCAAAATTCTCCAAGCCAGGCTTTAACAGTAAGTGAACCATGAACTTCCAGATGTTCAAGCTGGATTTAGAAAAGGTAGAACCAGAGATCAAATTACCAACATCTGCTGGATCATTGATAAAGCAAGAGAGTTCCAGAAAACATCTAACTACTGCTTTATTGACTACACCAAAGCCTTTGACTGTGTGGTTCACAACAAGCTGTGGAAAATTCTTCAAAAGATGGGAATACCAGATCACCTGACCTGCCTTCTGAAAAATATGTATGTAGGTCAAGAAGCAACAGTTAGAACTGGACATAGAACAACAGACTGGTTCCAAATCAGAAAAGAGGTACGTCAAGGCTATATATTGTCATCCTGCTTATTTAACTTGTATACAGAGTACATCATGAGAAATGCTGGGCTGGATGAAGCAGAAGCTGGAATCAAGATTGCCAGGAGAAATATCCATAACCTCAGATGTACAGATGATACCACTCTTATGGCAGAAAGCAAGGAAGAACTAAAGAGCCTCTTGATAAAAGTGAAAGAGGAGAGTGAAAAAGTTGTAAAACTCAACATTCAGAAAACTAAGATCATGGCATTGGGTCTCAACAGTTCATGGCAAATAGATGGGGAAACAATAGAAACAGTGACAGACTTTATATTTTTGGGCTCCAAAATCACTACAGATGTGACTGAAGCCATGACATTAAAAGATGCTTGCTCCTTGGAAGAAAAGTTATGACCAACCTAGACAGCATATTAAAAAGCAGAGACATTACTTTGCCAACAAAGGTCCATCTAGTCGAAGCTATGGTTTTTCCAGTAGTCATGTTTGGATGTGAGAGTTGGACTATAAAGAAAGCTGAGTGCCGAAGAATTGATGCTTTTGAACTATGGTGTTGGAGAAGACTCTTGAGAGTTCCTTGAACTGCAAGGAGATCCAACCAGTCATTCCTAAAGGAAATCAGTCCTGAATATTCATTGAAAGGAGTGATATTGAAGCTGAAACTCCAATACTTTGGCCACCTGATGCAAAGAACTGACTCATTTGAAAAGACCCTGATGCTTGGAAAGATTGAAGATAGGAGGAGCAGTGGACGACAGAGGATGAGATGGTTGGATGGCATCACCAACTCAATGGATATGAGTTTGAGTAAGCCCCAGGAGTTGGTGATGGACAGGGAAGCCTGGAGTGCTGCAGTCCATGGGGTTGCAAAGAGTAAGACACTATTGAGTGACTGAACTGACTGATGCAACTTAATGTCTTTCGTGGAGACACAAACTAGTTTTACCATTTCACCATAAGGTACAGAGTGTAGGCTAACTGTTTTAATATTTTCATGTTAGTTGACTACTTTTGTCAGTAACCCACTTAAAAAAATAATTTATTTTAATTGGAGGATAATTACTTTACAATATTGTGATGGTTTTTGCAATACATCACCATGAATCAGCCACAGGTACACATGTGTCCCCCCCATTCTGAACCCCCATCCCACCTCTCTCCCCACCCCACCCCTCTAGGTTGTCCCAGAGCACTGACTTTGGATGCTCTGCTTCATACATTGAACTTGCACTGGTCATCTATTTTACATATGGTAATATACATGTTTCAATGCTATTCTCTCATATTGTCCCATCCTTGCCTTCTCCTATATAGTCCAAAAGTCTGTTCTTTACATGTGTTTCTCTTTCTCTGCCTTGCATATAGGATTGTCATTACCATCTAGTTATTCTTAGGGATTATGAAGGAAATTGATATTACTGGCTCTGCATTAAAGAGCTTAGAGTATAAATTTATTTAAGGATTATATTGCCTGTCCTTTTATGAATTGTCTGCTATGCATTACATGAAATTTTGTTAGGTGTTAAGATTATTCATGTACCATACAGGCAGTTGGAGAGATTGCTGTTGTTGTGTGCAGGGAAATGAGTGCAGATAGGGAAATGATAAATTAGCTTATGGAAGAAATATCAATACAAAGTGCTGAGTCTGGTAGGTAGAAACTTTCCTCCATTGAATAGATCCCATAGATTCTTTCAGAGTGCCCTTACCTTAAAGGCTGTTTGTATACACTAAGTATTTTTTATGGAGAAAATAAGATCACAACATTTTAGGAAATTTGCCAAATAGCCATGTGCCAACTGTATTCCAACAGAGACTGGAGACTGAACAGCAAGGAAGCTGTTGTGCTAACCTATCCATAAGTTGAAATAACAGATTCTAGGCTCTTAATTGAAAGGAGGCTATCGGTCTGAGACATTCTGAAGGCAAAATGAAAAACTCTTGGTAATTAATTTTATAAAGGGGTCACACAGAGATTGGAGACAACAGACCGGAGAAGATCAATGGTGCTGTTGCTCATCTCAGGTTTCCTGATGATCTTTTATGTATGTGTCACCTGGGGATTGACCTAAATGTTCTCTAAAGAGATTTATAGCTTCTACCTTTCTAAGGAATACAAATAAATTATTCTTTTTTAAAAAATTTGGAATTTCTTTTGTTTATTGCAAACATTGCATAATGCTGAAGTTTAAAGAACATCAAAATCATTACAAATCATATTTGCCAAATATACATATGAATTAATTAATGTCCCTTTTATAATTAAAAATATGCTGTTAATCTTTTCATATCTCTCCTAAGAGATCCCGTTCATCATCTTAATGGTCACCTAGTTTTCAATTGTGTTGTTTTGCCATCATTTGTATTACCCAACCTTTATTGTTGAACATTTTACTCTTTCTGCATATTATAAAAAACACTTCAGTTATCCTTTTTGTGTGCTTATTTTATAATGTCATGGTGTAACTTCCAAGAAATGGGATAATTGGTCCAAACAGTGTGCCCATTAAAACTTCAGCTGAGACCACTGAATAACTAAATCTCACCATCCTTGCTGTCTGCTGGTACATCCCAGGTTTCTTCAGGAATCATGATCTCAAGACAACATTCTACAATATGCAAGTCCCCTTAATGTCTGGCTCTGGAAATTGCATAATATCATCACTGCCATATTCTATTGGAAGTCATAAACCAGCCCATATTAAAGGAAGCATATTCCACCTTTTGGTGGGAAAAGCAATAAAGTCTTATTGCAAAATGATGTACATACCAAGATAGGAAAAATGTATGGTCAGATTTTGAAATCTACCACAAAGGAACCTAATGACAAAGATTTGGAAGCAAGAGTAAACTGTTTGGAGGCTCAACAAGAAGATAGGTTATGACACTATTTTTCAGAATATATGAGAAACTTTTGTCTGTCCCACAGATACCATTCTTAGTAGCCTCAAGAGTTTATTTAGGTTGTTGGCAGTACCATTTCACTCTGAGTCTTGGATCAATAATACTCATGTTTTGGTAAAGATGTATTTTAATATTATTTCAAGTTTTATATTTAATGCTTCCATATTAATGTAAGTATAATAGTAACACCCACTTTATATAGAAAGAATAAGTGATCTAATGTTACCTCCCTCTATTGTGTCTTTTTACATTCTGGTGCTGAAGATTAGAGAAATGGCTTGCAGGTATAATTAATGAAAATTACATTTAAAATGTCTATTTAGGACAAAATAAACAGAGGAGAGTTATAAATAAATTTATTTTTTCACCATAGTAGATCCATTCTGTATTCACCATACTTTTTCTTTTACTTTTTTCTTTTCTGTAGCTGATAAAACTAGATGTACAACTTGGTATAGTGAATTGATATTTTCATTTTATAATTTGAAGAGAAAAGGAAAATCTCTGCATCAAATCATTGAACTACTGCAAGACTATCTGATCTCATCATTGTAGTTGGATTATTTTGTGTTTTAAAGTTTTTTAAATAAAAAGGTATAAGAATATATATGAATACCCTGAAAAATATAACTAATAAATGAATTCAGTCAAGTTGCAGGACATAGGATTAATATGCAGAAGTCTCTTATCTTTCTATATACCAATAATGACCTATAAGAAAGAGAAAATTATCCTATTTAAGATCCTATCAAAAAGAGTAAAATACCTAGGAATAAAATTAACCAAGGTGGTAAAAGAACTGAGCTCTGAAAACAACAAAACAGTTATGAAAGAAACTGAAGATGATAAAAGTAAATTTAAAGATAGCCCATTCTCTTGGATTGGAAGAATTAATATTGTTAAAATGGTCATTCTACCCAAAGCAATCTACAGATTTAATGTAATCCCTATCAAAATACCCATGAAAAATTTCACAGAACTAGAACGAATAGTCCTAAAATTAATATGGAACCACAGCAGATTCTTAATTGCCAAAGCTATATTGAGAAACAAGGACAAAGCTATAAGTATCAGACTGTTTTCAAATTATATTACGGCCTCCCTGTCATATAGGCTCTTTGTTTTCAGACAGTGTTACAAAGATATAATAATCAAGACAGTATGATTCTGTCACAAAACAGACACATAGATCAACAGAATAAATAGAGAGCTTAAAAATTAACCCACACACATATGGTCAATTAATCTTCGACAAAGGAGACAAGAATATACAATGCAGAAAAGACTCTTTTCAGGAGGTGGTGCCAGGAAAACATGACAGTTAAAAGAATGACATAAGAACATTTCTTCATGCTATATACAAAAATAAATTCAAAATGGACTAAAGACCTAAATGTAAGACTAGAAACCACAACACTCCTAGAAGAAAATAGGCAGAACACTTCTGGACATAATATTTTTTTTTTGGATCTGTCTCCTAATGTAAAGGAAGCAAAAGCAAAGCTAAACAGCGGACCCTAATTAACCTTAAAAGCTTTTGCACAGCCAAACAAATCATTGACAAAATGAAACAACAACACACTCAATGGGAGAAAATATTTACAAATTATATGGCTGGAAAGGAGTTAATATCCAAAATATATAAATAGCTCACATTGTAGTGAGCAGTGAAAGTCACTCAGCCATGTCCAAGTCTTTGGATCCCTATACAGTTCATAGAATTCTCCAGGCCAGAATACTGGAGTGGGTAGCCTTTCCCTTCCCCAGAATATCTTCCCAACCCAGGAATTGAACTGAGGTCTCCTGCACTGCAGGCGAATTCTTTACCAGCTGAGTCACAAGGGAAGTCCAAAAATACTGGAGTGGGTAGCCTATCCATTTTCCAGCGGATCGTCCTGACCCAGGAATTGAATTGGGGTCTCCTGCATTATAGGCAGATTCTTTAACAACTGAGATATCAGGGAAGCTTGCATATCTGAGAGTATTATGTAAATGAATTACACTTCAATAAAAAATAGTAAGCATTGCCATATAATTATTGCAGGCTTCTCAGGTGGCTCTAGTGATAAAGAAACTGTCTGCCAATGCAGGAGATGTAAGAGACACTGGTTTGATCCCTGTGTTGAGAAGATCCCCAGAGGAGAGCAAGGCAACCCATTCCCACATTCTTGCCTGGAGAATTCCATGGACAGAGGATCCTGGAGGGCTACAGTCCATGGGATTGCAAAGAGTCAGACACAACTGAAGGGACTTAGCATGCACACATGTAATTATTGAAACTAGTTTGATACAGTCAGTTTTCATGATGATCATGGTATCGGCTGAAAGCTATTGAAATCTTTCCAATATCTTGCTGTAACTTGATAAAAAATATTTTGTTCTCTGTGACAACTTATCTTACTAGTTGAGCATTAATTCTAATAATGATTCAGTCAATTCATTGTATTACCTGGAATTCCTCCTTCAAAATGCCAACATCCCTAAGAGGGATAGTGCATCAAATTCTTTTCAATATTTAGCACTTCAGTTCAGTTCAGTCGCTCAGTCATGTCCGACTCTTTGCAACCTCATGAATCTCAGCACGCCAGGCCTCCCTGTCCATCACCAACTCCCAGAGTTCACTCAGACTCATGTCCATCGAGTCAGTGATGCCATCCAGCCATCTCATCATCTGTCATCCCCTTCTCCTCCTGCCCCCAATCCCTCCCAGCATCAGGGTCTTTTCCAATGAGTCAACTCTTCGCATGAGGTGGCCAAAGTACTGGAGTTTCAGCTTTAGCATCATTCCTTCCAAAGAAATCCCAGGGCTGATCTCCTTTAGAATGTACTGGTTGGATCTCCTTTTTCACTCTCCACTTTCACTTTCATCAAGAGGCTTTTTAGTTCCTCTTCACTTTCTGCCATAAGGGTAGTGTCATCTGCATATCTGAGGTTATTGATATTTCTCCCGGCAGTCTTGATTTCAGCTTGTGTTTCTTCCAGTCCAGCGTTTCTCATGATGTACTCTGCATATAAGTTAAATAAGCAGGGTGACAATATACAGCCTTGATGTACTCCTTTTCCTATTTGGAACCAGTCTGTTGTTCCATGTCCAGTTCTAACTGTTGCTTCCTGACCTGCATACAGGTTTCTCAAGAGGCAGGTCAGGTGGTCTGGTATTCCTATCTCTTTCAGAATTTTCCACAGTTTATTGTGATCCACACAGTCAAAGGCTTTGGCATAGTCAATAAAGCAGAAATAGATGTTTTTCTGGAACTCTCTTGATTTTTCGATGATCCAGCGGATATAACATCAAGTAATTAATGAAATTAATTTCTAACAAGATAGTTGGCATGGTTCAGGTACTAGGTAAGTGGGACATGGATTAAGTGAATACTGGGAAAGAGGAAATATCTGGTTCATAACTGATGCCTGGAGGGTGCTTTCTTTTATGGGTCATTGCAAAAGAGCATCCAAGGAAACCTGAAGCCATTATGAGACAGCTGGAAGGAGAATAAAACTTCAGAATTGGAGGCCTGATTTTCAGCTTCACTTTGTTCAGCCACTTGGAGTGATTTCAAGTGTTTTAACAGGCTATGTGATACATATACAATCATATTTTGGTGGAACATTTTCCTTCCATGTCTTAAATTTCATTTATTAAAGGTAGACTTTAGTAAATAGAAATAGAAATGGAAATGATGGTTGAACCACTTATGTGGCTTTAATGGTTACCAAAATGCATTTTTATATAAGTATTTTAAACTACATAGTCTAAGGCTAATGATTACTTGCCAAGATTTATAAAAGAAAGATAACTAGGAAAAATAAATGTTTGATGTCAACATGAATGGGCACAAAAAGTCTAAAAAATATAAATTGTTATAAGACAGTGAATGGCTGCAGCATGACCTAAGGAGCAAACAAAATGAAGTGACTGAGAACATAATTTATTCAGAGGACTGGATATCATCATCTGATCTGTTATTCTGTGCAACTTATAAGAGTGTAGGTAAAGTTACAATTAATTAGCTCAATACAGATTCTGTTTGACTCTGCCAGTTGTTTAACCATGAGAAATAAACTATACTTAATTTATATACTCGATATCAGTATAAGCTCATTTGTGAATTTTTGTAAACTATGAAAAGGATATGATGATCACTAGTTTTCTTTCAAAGACTATGATTTTGGAGAATTAAGGATGAACACTTTTCCCTTGGAAGTAGTGAGTACTACTTGAGAACAGAGATTATGTTTTATCCTTAGAGACTATTTTAGTGGAGGCATATAATAGATGTGCAATAAATATCCATGGAATTAAACAATGCATGAATGAAATCTGGGATTAAGTTATATGACATTATTCAATCACTTAAACTTTGTTTCTTTTTGAAAGCATTCATTCATGACTTCAATGTTTATATTATAAAAATAATGGATGTTTTTGAGTATTAAGATATATTCAATAAAATATATTAAATTTTTTTCCCCTAAATATGCTATTAGACTCTGATGTGTATCATAAGGAACTCACTACTCTCCTGTCTCAGGTTTATTAATCAGTTGAGAATCAACTATTCATAAAACTGTTTATTAGAACATTAGAGTTACATAACTAATCAAAATTAGTGGTTTAAAACAAGAACAGCCATTTATTTCACTCACAAATCTATAATTTGTGCAGGGCTAGGAAGGCATGACTTATTTTTGGCACATATGTTATCGCTGGGTTTGCTTGAGTGGGTCTGAAAAATTCACTTATTAGTTGGCTCAGCCACATACATGGCTAGTAAGCTGATGTTGTCAAGCTGTGTGCTGCATACGGAATCATAGATTGATAGGACATTTTCCTTCCCATCTTAACTATAATTATTAAATATCAGTATAAATAGAAGGGGAAGTGATGGTTGAACCATCCACCCTGCCTTAAGTGTTATCAGAAATGTCTTCTTATATCCATAGTTAAAATTGTTCAGCCTAAGGCCAGTGTTTAGCTGGGAGCTCAGCCAAGACTCTTGGCCAGGGGCCTTGATTTCTCTCCATGTGGACCTTTCCAGAGGAATATTCAGGCTCCTTCGCAACACAGAAACTATATTCTAGTTATTTTAGCAGGTATTTTAGTAGTGAGGAATTAGAAATTTCTAGTTTCTTAAGGCATGGGCCCAGATATTGGCATGTGATTATAGTTACCATAGTCCATTAGGAAAATAGTTAATAGAGTATGCCTAGATTCAAGGGAAAGGAAAAAAGACCCTGGCTGTCTATGGAAGGAGTGTCAGAAAATTATAGCCATCTTTAACCTAATTTTCTTTAAAATAATCCCCTTGTGGTGAATAAGAAAACTATAGGACTTTTAGGTAAGACATTTTCCAGTATATATGTCAGAATTACCAAGTCTTTAAATATGATGTGAAAGTGAAAGTCACTCAGTTGCGTTCAACTTTTTGTGATCCCATGGACTATACAGTTCATGGAATTCTCCAGGCCAGAATACTGGAGTGGGTCACCTTTCCCTACTGCAGGAGATCTTCCCAATCCAGGGATTGAACCCAGGTCTTCCATATTGCAGGTGGATTCTTTACCAGCTGAGCCATGAGGGAAACATTTAAATATGATAAGCTAGTAAAACTGGGCTTGTCTTAAATTTTCTTAAGCTTAAAAGACTGCTGCTACTGTTGCTAAGTCGCTTCAGTCGTGTCCGATTCTGTGCGACCCCATAGATGGCAGCCCACCAGGCTCCCCCGTCCCTGGGATTCTCCAGGCAAGAACACTGGAGTGGGTTGCCATTTCCTTCTCCAATGCATGAAAGTGAAAAGTGAAAGTGAAGTCGCTCAGCCGTGTCCGACCCTCAGCGACCCCGTGGACTGCAGCCTACCAGGCTCCTCCATCCATGGGATTTTCCAGGCAAGAATACTGGAGTGGGGTGCCATCACCTTCTCCAAAAGGCTACAGGAAAGCCTATAAAAAGAGGCTTAACATATTTTAACTGGTCAATCAAATTATTAGTAGTAAAGTAGGAAAATTACCTCTATGGCATCCCAGTCAAAGAAAGTAAAAGTGAAATTGAAGTCGCTCAATCATGTCTGACTCTTTGCGACTCCATGGACTGTAGCCCACCAGGTTCCTCCATCCATGGGATTTTCCAGGTAAGAGTACTGGAGTGGGTTGCCATTTCCTTCTCCAGGGGATCTTCCCGACCCAGGACAAACCTGGGTCTCCCGGATTGTAGGCAGACGCTTTACTGTCTGAGCCACCAGGAAGTAAAGTAGGAAAATTACCTCTATGGCATCCCATTCAAAGTATCAGATCAGATCAGATCAGTTCAGTCGCTCAGTCGTGTCCGACTCTTTGCGACCCCATGAATCGCAGCACACCAGGCCTCCCTGTCCATCACCAACACCTGGAGTTCACCCAGACTCACGTCCATCGAGTCAGTGATGCCATCCAGCCATCTCATCCTCTGTCATCCCCTTCTCCTCCTGCCCCCAATCCCTCCCAGCATCAGAGTCTTTTCCAATGAGTCAACTCTTCACATGAGGTGGCCAAAGTACTGGAGTTTCAGCTTTAGCATCATTCCCTCCAAAGAAATCCCAGGGCTGATCTCCTTCAGAATGGACTGGTTGGATCTCCTTGCAGTCCAAGGGACTCTCAAGAGTCTTCTCCAACACCACAGTTCAAAAGCATCAATTCTTCAGTGCTCAGCCTTCTTCACAGTCCAACTCTCACATCCATACATGACCACAGGAAAAACCATAGCCTTGACTAGACGAACCTTTGTTGGCAAAGTAATGTCTCTGCTTTTGAATATGCTATCTAGGTTGGTCATAACTTTCCTTCCAAGGAGTAAGTATCTTTTAATTTCATGGCTGCCGTCACCAAGTTATATAATAGTCCCCTACAAACCTTGCCGGGCCAAGCAAGAGCATTCATGTTTGATGAATGACAATAGGCCTTCCCAATTCATTTACTATCTTAATATGGCCAGGACATGTATCACCTTGGTTTCTCAACATTTTATTCTCTCACATGCATTAATAATGTGTACTTTTGCGTTTTTGTGTCACCAGTAGTGAAACTTTGATTTGAAGAAAAGAATGTTTCTGGAAAAAATGTTTCCTAGGTTTTTGGTGTGTCATTTTACTGAAGGAAAATATTTAAATACCTATAATGTTCCAGGGACTGATCTTTGTTCTGGAAATACAGCAGTGAGCAAAAAAGAAAGGACAAGGCCCAGGCTAGTATTTATGGATTTTGCATTTCTAATTGGGGAGGTAGATATCAACAGATAAATATGTCGTATAAATTAAAGTAGTGATGTGTAAGTTTAGGAACAAAGACATAATATCAGGTAGAGATATCAGATGCTGAAGGAAGGGGATGTTTTTTCTGCTGAGTGAAAGTCAATTGTTTGGAAGCTATTTCCATGATGATGCTGCTGATATATACATAACATTTCATGGATGCTTACTCCGTATTGGACTCTTTTAAAACCATTTTATATGAGTTATTTTATTTAGCACAAGTCCTTTGTAAAGTCTAGAGTAACTGTAAAGTTGTAAGAGAGAAAATAGAATCATCGAGAGCTCTAGTAACTGGTCCAAATACACATAGCTAGTCAGTGGGAAAGCATGTACTCTTAAAGGAGACAAGGATGCTGGTAGAGGTGGTGAGAAGAAATTGAATTGAGGCTCTATTTTGAAGGTAGAGCCAATAGGAATTGATAATGGAGTAGATTAGATGAATCAAGTGAATTGAAGAAAGACTCTGTAGCTATAGTCTGAACAAATAGGTGTGGCTTTGCAATTTAATGAGATGAAAAATGCACTTGGTTGTTGAAGAGAAGGTAGTGTTAAATAAAAGTTCTCTTTTGAAAATGTTAGATTTGAATGTCATTAGACATTCAAGAGTATCTGTGTATCTGTTAATTCAAGAGAGAGGTTATTACTTTGGGAGTTAGCAGCATACAGCTAGTTTCTATTGAGACCGATTTCTTTCATTGTCAGGTGTCATGTTCCACGGTCACTTCCCTTGAGGTTGTACTCTTTTATCCTGTGAACACAAACTGTGGTGGGAAGCAGTATTGTTGCTTGCCATGGAATGTCATACTTGCTGTCACCATATTTTATGAAATATGCACTAGTCTTAAATGTTGAAAATATTTTTAAAGAAGAAGTGATTTCTCTTTTAAAAAATATACATATATTACATAGATTTGTACAGATGATAAAACTTTTATAAAGTTGTATACCCCCAAAATGACTGCATGAAAAATACTAGTTAAATATAATGTCTATTTGTTTTTGTTGTTCAGTCACTAAGTCATGTCCGAGTCTTTGTGACCCCATGGACTGTAGCCCTCCAATTCTGTCCATGGGATTCTCCAGGAAAGAATATTGGCTTGGGTTGCTATTTCCTCCTCCAGATGGTCTTCTCGACCCAGGGATTGAACTTCCATCTCTTACATCTCCTGCATTGGCAGGCAGATTCTTATAGTTCTGTAGGATGTCATAATTGAGAGAGCTACATGTGGGTATATGTGAGCTTTCTGCTGATTTTTATAACATTTCAAAGTAAAAAACTTTTTACATAATTATGTATGTATTATATATGTATATATAATTATGTATATATTATATGTATTACAAATATGTATGTATGTACAAATATACATACATATTTATACATATAAATTACATATATTGTATATACATATATGCATGCACATAATTATATATATATAGTTGAATGTCTTACCTTAAATTATGACCTTGATTACTCTTACTCAGTATAGGACACCACACTCACATGAAAGCTGGAGGCAGAAGGTATCTTTGTAATATACCCAGCTTAATGGGATGTTGATTATATCCTTCATTTATTAATGATGAAAACTGTAAATACATTGACAGTTTTATTCATATTTCAGTGCTTAAGCTATTCATATGACTAGAATGTGTGCATATTTAATGTACCCCAAAAGATGAAATGTGTGGTAATTTGTTTAACTAAAAGGCAGTAGTAAGACACTTTGGCAAATATAGCATATTACAAGCATGTTAGGGAGCCAAACAAGTTGAACATGTCAAAATAATGGTTCTGTAATATTCACTGACATTTTAAAATAGCTGGAGGCTATTCAAAAGCTTGACTGTAGCATTATTTAATTAAACTGTAAAAAGCTCATTATGTAAAAAACAAATTCTCTTCATGTCACTTTCTTGGAAATTCAAAATTCCATGTTTGTTATATGATTCTTCTACCATCAATTTGTTCACATTATTTCTGTGCTTGTCTTTCTTAATACCGAAAATGAGGAATAGAGTTTTAAGTTTGTGATTACCTCTACTTTTTGTTTGTTGGTCTGTGCTGACACCAACATCCCAAAATAATAGCAATGCCCCCCCATAAAAACAAAATAAAAACCCTAAAAAGTGATTTAAAAAAGAACCCGAGTAACTGCTTGTAAAATCACAACTTCCTATTTTGAAATTTTAATTTGTTATGCCCAAAGAGCCACTGTTCTTAAAGAAAACAAGTGATTTTCTGAAAATAGATTGAGGATCTTAAGCTGCTTCACTGGTTTGATGTTATACTCTTTCCATCAAGTGGAATTTGATTGATGAAACTGTGAAATGAAACAGTTCATACATTTTGTTCAGAGGAATTATTTTTTCAAATGCTTAGAGGAACAAGAGTGGAAGTGATCATTGTCTGATATTCTATTTATTTGTTAAATGCTTTTGCAATGAGTATGGTTATTAACTATAGTGTTCACTGAATATTAAAGGGAATAAAATACTGCCTTCTTTTTAAAAGAGCTTACTGTTAAGGGATAAAACTAAAGGGACAGGATAGGTTAGGAGTGGTATGTGACTGAAGATGTATTTATTTGGCTCTGAACTCAACTGCTTTTAGAAGTTTTTTCAAGATCAGGTTAACATTAGTAACCTGATAGATCTGGAGAAAGAGGAGTTGGTAAATTATTGGTTGATGGAGGAAGTAGCAATCAGGGGCATTAAAACACCTTATACTTTTCTTTAGCTACTGTAGATAGATAACAGAGGTTTGCAGGTTACAAGTTACTTTATTCTTAAAATAATGAAGTAAAAAAATCTTTACAGTACTGGATTACTGACATAAATTTAATAAATAGAAATTATCAGATAAGATCAGATCAGATCAGTCGCTCAGTTGTGTCCAACTCTTTGCGACCCCATGAATCGCAGCACACCAGGCCTCCCTGTCCATCACCAACTCCCGGAGTTCGCTGAGACTCACATCCATCAAGTCAGTGATGCCATCCAGCCATCTCATCCTTTGTCGTCCCCTTCTCCTCTTGCCCCCAATCCCTCCCAGCATCAGAGTCTTTTCCAATGAGTCAGCTCTTCGCTTGAGGTGGCCAAAGTACTGGAGTTTCAGCTTTAGCATCATTCCTTCCAAAGAAATCCCAGGGCTGATCTCCTTCAGAATGGACTGGTTGGATCTCCTTGCAGTCCAAGGGACTCTCAAGAGTCTTCTCCAACACCACAGTTTTTGCTTTGGCTCCATCCCTTCATTCTTTCTGGAGTTATTTCTCCACTGATCTCCAGTAGCATATTGGGCACCTACTGACCTGGGGAGTTTCTCTTTCAGTATCCTATCATTTTGCCTTTTCATACTGTTCATGAAGTGGTTTGCCATTCCCTTATCCAGTGGACCACATTCTGTCAGATAGCTGTTAATTCCAATCCTGTTTCTTCCTAGAATCTTCTAGAAATGAAACACCTTGATTTATCTTCTCATCCTATATTTTTGATATTCTGTCAAAAATATTGATAAGGAAGGAAATATTCCAAAAGCTGGAAAAAGCATGCAATGAGAATGAGCATATATTTCTAAACTGAATCATCAATTCCTCAAAATTTTGAATTGATTAAGCTTCATTCAGGAAGTCAGGGCTGGAGGATAATTTTAGTGATAAGGCTAAGAGGCAAATCATAAACTCGGATCATCTAATTCTTCATGAACTCTATCGATCACCATCATGTTTTACCAAATTGACTAGCTGGTGGTCACTCATAAAATCATGTTTATCATACTAAAGATAAGATTTACTGAGTGAACACCAAATTCTAGGCACTCTTCTCAGGGGGTTATCATGCATAATCCTGAAAAGTTTATTAAGGTATCTCTGTCAGATAATTTATTGATCTGGCCAGTATTCATATAATTTATTTTCACTTGGGATATTTGTTTTATTTTCATCATTTCTTCTCTTTCAGCTCTTCTTTATGCAACTATTTTTGGAAATGTTACCACAATTTTCCAGCAAATGTATGCCAACACCAACCGATACCATGAGATGCTGAATAATGTACGGGACTTTCTGAAACTCTATCAGGTCCCCAAAGGCCTTAGTGAACGAGTCATGGATTATATTGTCTCAACATGGTCCATGTCAAAAGGCATCGACACAGAAAAGGTATGGATTATTATAACCGTTTTTTTACTTATTTTATGTTTCAATAGGATCTTCAGATGCATGAAACTTGGTCACTCACATAGTACTTGTATATTATTGTTATTCTGTGTTTCACAAGCAAATATCAGTCAGTCATATTACTTAGCACTTAGAAGGTAGAAAGCAGTCAACCATTAATCATCAATTAGTACTAGTAGCCATCACACTTAATTTAGGGTTTGTGGTTCCTGAAAACAACTAATTACTTCATTTGCCTAAAATGCTCTCATTACCACTCAGAATAATTTTCCAAATTCCTCAAAAATGCTAACAGTGTTGCCATTTCTCCTGCTAGATTTTATTCCAGATTTCTCTTTTGACACTTTGCTCATTTAAAATTTAGAAACATCCTTGCTTATAACTAAAAGGTTATATGTCTTCTATTTTACCCTCTACTTAAATTCATCTTCTCTCATTTCTGTTTTATAATGCAACTTAAAGTTCTTTGTTTTCCCCATTTCCTTACAAAACATGAAATGAATACCACCTCTGTAATCCACCTGACATTCCTAACTTCTTTCTTGTCTTTTTATGGAATCTCTAAATTTTTACCATCTAACATATACCAGGGTGAAAGAAGAAATCAAAGTCCTTTCGTGATAAATAAAGTAAAATTAAAAAGTCCTTACTTCCTATACCCAGCTGATTCACATCAAACGTAGAGAATGACAAGTAAGGCTTGCATATAACAATTTTAGAGAAAACTGATCTTGAACTATTTCATTTTATAAGCATTGATGAAGGCTTTATTTTTAGGTACTGATTTTTGACATATTGTAATCAGCATATAACTTGGCCAACAAAAATCCATAGTCAAAGCTATAGTTTTTCCAGTAGTCATGTATGGATGTGAGAGTTGGACCATAAAGAAGGCTGAGCGCTGAAGAATTGATGCTTTTGAACTGTGGTGTTGGAGAAGACTCTTGCAAGTCCCTTGGACTGCAAGGAGATCCAACCAGTCCATCCTAAAGGAGATCAGTCCCAAATATTCATTGGAAAGACTGATGCTGAAGCTGAAGCTCCAATACTTTGGCCAGCTAATGCAAAGAACTGACTCATTAGAAAAGACCCTGGTGCTGGGAAAGATTGAAGGCAGGAAGAGAAGGGGATGACAGAGGATTGGATGGCATCACTGACTCAATGGACATGAATTTGAGCAAGCTCCAGGAGATGGTGAAAGACAGAGAGGCTTGGTATGCTGCAGTTCATGGGGTCCCAAAGAGTTGGACATGACTGAACGAATGAACAACAAATGAGCACATAATATTCCTTGCCATTTCCCACAAATTTTGTGTTTTTAATCATAGGAGGTTGACATAGTATTTCTTTCAGATCTTCTCAACAAGCACCTTTCAGTGTCATGGTGAAAGAACCAACAAACAAAATAGATTTTTAGTTAGGGGAATTTCATGAAGTAAGTAGGAAATTTTCAGCCAGAACAGGTGTTGTTAGGGGCAGAACGGCTGAGGGGAGTTGAAGGGAATGGACTTGAAAAGTAAGAGTTGAAGGAGGGAAGTCTGCAGAGAGTGAAGTGAGATTCTGGAGGATAGCTGTGTGGAAGAATTATGAAGGAGGGTGATATTTGCTCATTTTTCCACAGTTTGCAAGATGCAATTAAATGGTCCCTTAATGTGGAATATGTGACCACAGAGGGGAAAGGACAAATTGCACATCTGTGGAATTTGATTAATGTGTGCCTGAACTGATATAAGGTTATTAGTGAGGGAATCCAAAGAAGGAAAAGAATCTTCCTCAGAGGTGCATGTGAGAATCAGTGTTTAAATTGCCAAATGCAGGATATTCTTTGAGGTCCACACTCAGTGAAACTGAGCTCAGAGGCAACCATCTACCTTGTCAATCAGTATCTTGGTCAGAAGCTTTTCTTTCCAGAAAATTCAGGGGGGTCTTATGGTAGCTGACAGAAAACATCAGTAAAATGTTGGAATGATAGCTCTTTACATAAACCCAGAGCCTATGCCACAGATCTGATGCAGATCTGATCTTTGAGTTCCTTTCTCTTTCTCTGAATTCCCAGATGCTAGGTTAGTGCAATAATGGAATCAACAGATTCTCACAAGCTTCCCCTCTAGTACCTACTCACCTGTCTGCTTCATGATACAGTTAGGGTATAATACACTGGCATTGGGTGCATATGGAAGTGCATCCACAATGTAGTTTTAGTATAGACATTTTTTTGGTTGTTTGCTATTCACTATTTGTGGTCACAGGAATGTACTTCTGATTGGTAGAATATTGATGGAAAATGGATGTTAGGGAAAAAACATGAAGTTAATATTAAAATCGAAATAGAATTTTTATTCACATGAAAATATTTTTAAAGAAATAAATAAAAATATTACAGTGAATTCAGTTCAGTTCAGTTGCTGAGTCGTGTCCTACTCTTTGCGACGCCATGAACTGCAGCACTCCAGGCCTCCCTGTCTATCATCAACTCCCAGAGTCCACTCAAACCAATGTCCATTGTGTCGGTGATGCCATCAAACCATCTAATCCTCTGTTGTCCCCTTCTTCTGTCGCCTTCCATCTTTCCCAGCATCAGGGTCTTTTCACATGAGTCAGCTCTCCGCATCAGGTGGCCAAAGTATTGGAGTTTCAGCTTCAACATTAGTCCCTCCAATGAACACCCAGGACTGATCTCCTTTAGGATGGACTGGTTGGATCTCCTTGCAGTCCAAGGGACTGTCAGGAGTCTTCTCCAACACCACAGTTCAAAAGCATCAATTTTTTGGCACTCAGCTTTCTTTATAGTCCAACTCTCACATCCATACACGACTACTGGAAAAACCATAGCCTTGACTAGATGGACCTTTGTTGGCAAAGTAATGTCTCTGCTTTTTAATATGCTGTCTAGGTTGGTTATAACTTTCCTTCCAAGGAGTAAGTGTCTTTTAATTTCATGGCTGCAGTCACCATCCGCAGTGATTTTGGAGCCCAGAAAAATAAAGTCAGCCACTGTTTCCATTGTTTCTCCCTCTATTTGCCATGAGGTGATGGGACCGGATGCCATGCTCTTAGTTTTCTGAATGTTGAGCTTTAAGCCAATTTTTTCATTCTCGTCTTTCACTTTTATCAAGAGGCTCTTTAGTTCCTCTTCATTTTCTGCCATAAGGGTAGTGTCGTCTGCATATCTGAGGTTATTGATATTTCTCCCGGCAATCTTGATTCCAGTTTCTGCTTCCTCCAGCCCAGCATTTCTCATGATGTACTCTGCATATAAGTTAAATAAGCAGGGTGACAATATACAGCCTTGATGTACTCCTTTTCCTATTTGGAACCAGTCTGTTGTTCCATGTCCAGTTCTAACTGTTGCTTCCTTACCTGCATACAGGTTTCTCAGGAGGCAGGTCAGGTGGTCCTGTATTCCCATCTCTTTCAGAATTTTCTACAGTTTATTGTGATCCACACAGTCAAAGGCTTTGGCATAGTCAATAAAGCAGAAATAGATGTTTTTCTGGAACTCTCTTGCTTTTTCCATGATCCAGTGGATGTTGGCAATCTGATCTCTGGTTCCTCTGCCTTTTCAAAAACCAGCTTGAACATCTGGAAGTTCACGGTTCACATATTGCTGAAGCCTGGCTTGGAGAATTTTGAGCATTCTTTAATAGCATGTGAGATGAGTGCAATTGTGCGGTAGTTTGAGCATTCTTTGGCATTGCCTTTCTTTGGGATTGGAATGAAAACTGGCCTTTTCCAGTCCTGTGGCCACTGCTGAGTTTTCCAAATTTGACTGCCTACTTATAGCCAATGAAGTTGTTCAGAACTGAACTGCTAATCATCTCCCATAAACCGACTCCAGTGACATTCTTCCCTGGTGCAGTTAATGGAAACTCCATCCCTCAGTTGTTTAGGACAAACCTCCTATGTTGAAACTTCCACCAAAATCCTGTTGGCTCCATCTCTGTTTCTCACCACCTCCATTGCTGTTACTTGGTTGAAGTCACTCTCTTTTGTCCCACGTGTGTTATTTTGTAGCCACATGATTGATCTGTGCATCCTCCCCTGTCCGTTTATAAATTATTTTCAAAATGGCAACCAATAAGCTTATTTGGCTTTCATAATAAAGCTTTCTATCTTTTCTGTTACTCTCATCTCTCTTTTCATCTTATTTATCTAATCCATCCATCCATCCATTCATCCATCCATGTATCTATCTGTTATATAATTCATCTTTACTTTTGATAATAGGAATGACATTGGTTGAGCCTGTTATAATAGGATAGAAGAAAGAAAATGAAAGTTTGATGACAGTAATCCATAAATCTTATAGTTGTAGAAATAATCTTAGAAATATGGATTTACTTGAAGATAGCCTTAGTATACTGCACCTGGTTTTTAAGAGTTATGCTGTTTGATACTGGGCTCCTCTGGTGGCTCAGATCTTAAAAAAAAATCTGTCTGCAATGCAGGAGACCCAGGTTTGATCCCTGGGTCAGGAAGATCACCTAGAGAAGGGAATGGCTACTACCCAATTCAGTATTATCTTCTGGAACACAATAATGTGTGAAACAAAATCTTTGTTCTAATGTTTCTCTTGTTAGTTTTAAAACAGCTATATATATTTTTCAGCTGCTGGTGCTATAGAATTTAATGATGCATTGCAGCTAATTAGAGAAAACCTTCACCCCAATGACTGAGATTTCATTCTACCACTTCCACATATTTAGTTTTATAGATTTTTTTTGAATTTGGCTTTAAACCTACAAGCAAATTAATCACTGTAATTTAATTCAGTCTTAACTTGTCTTTTGTGAATAATGCTTTCTCTAATATAAGTTATGGCATTAAGATCAGTACTGATGTGAAGTTGTAGCATTTTTATCATGAAAGTTTGCCTTAGGAAATTAAAAAATATAGAACAGTATCTAGATTAATTTTATTTGGTTGAAAGTATTTTATTGACAACTAATTACTATAGTTTCTTCAGTTTTTTAAAATTCAGTAACCAAAATCCATCCTCTGGCCTTTGCTACTTGATAACATTCTGTGCACTTAAAAGACAAGAGAAATGGGGGAGATGAGAGGATTTAAAAGGGAAAGAGCAAATTATGGGGGAGGGATAGAAATGATGATAGTTAAACCTAAAAAAATCTATCTGACGGTTTGAGGTAACTTTTCTGAGAAATAATTTAAACGACGTAAATGCCTAGAGAGTTTAATTTTCAGCTTTAGGACTATATGAAAAAATATACTACTTGTATTATGTGGGACCATATATTTCTCATAATACTGGATTTATTTTCTGCTTGTTTTGTAGGATATAGTTTAAAACCTTACCGTTTTTTATTTTCCACGGTCTTAACATGTTTTTTTCTAATATATTCTTTGACAAATCTCAATAAGAAAAAAGTTCTTTGGTCTTAATTTCTTGTTTCATGTGTTTTGTAATAAGCATGAAGTATCAGTAGGCAGATCCCATTATATGAAAAGTTCTGGCAGAATTATGCAAAACATTCAGGCAGATTTATGCCTTTAGAATATAAAGAATTTAAATTTAGAATATAAAGATTTTGAATATGTTAAAATATTGGATTATTTTTATAGCGTATTTATCACAGAAGCATTTTACTTCTTCCAAATATTGTAGGCAATATATACATTTTTCTACAAATTAACTTTCTTTTGTTTACTTTTATACATGTTTTTCAATTTAGAAAAGCCTGTCTAAATATTTCTTTGTATTCCTAAATGTGAAAAACAGGGATGACATTCTTATATATTCATGGTGTCATTATCTTGGTTCAATATTTAAATTATTTAAATACTTCAAGAAGTCTCTATAGCAATGCATAGCTGAACCCGAGTGAAGAAACTAGCTTTCTAAAAAGAGCCTCACCTGGTTAAAGATGCCATGTAAGCATACACATGTGAAGATAGTTAAACAAAACTGAATTGATCTTAAGATGAATTAATAGGACTTTTGCATTTGGGTCAAGGGAGGTACGGAGAAGGCACTGGCACCCCACTCCAGTACTCTTGCCTGGAAAATCCCATGGATGGAGGAGCCTGGTAGGCTGTAGTCCATGGGGTTGCTAAGAGTTGGACAGGACTGAGCGACTTCACTTTCACGCATTGGAGAAGGAAATGGCAACCCACTCCAGTGTTCTTGCCTGGAGAATCCCAGAGACGGGGGAGCCTGGTGGGCTTCCGTCTATGGGGTCGCACAGAGTTGGACACAACTGAAGTGACTTAGCAGCGGTAGTAGCAGCAAGGGAGGTAATAATCATCCCAATGTAGTCCATGCTAGTCATATTATAGGCAAAATATTATGTTTAGCTGAATATTTTAAAGAAATATTATCAAATGACAGTACACTTATGAGAGATAATCATGATAACATAAATTTCTGGGAATCTTGTTATAAGATGAATAGTTAAAAGAAATATGAATACTTAGTTTGGCTAATTAAAGATTTTGGAAAGAGGTATGATGGGTAACCTGAGATATGTGAAGTATTTAAAGATGCAGTGCTCTGTCTGCATCAGGCAGAAATTAACTCCCTGCCAGTAAAGAATATAGACAGAACAGTGCAAAGTGAATTTTGAGGTCCTGACACTAAAATTACATGCTAATTGTATCTGAATGATTTAGAGTACTATTAAATATCATAGCCGTTTTACAATTCAAAAACATATATTCAAGAGACCCTTTATTGAATATTATATAATAAAATCCAATAATGATTCAATAATTATTTCTCAACAATTTTTATTAGTACATCTAATGGCTGTAGTTTACACATGAAACTAACTGGTTTTACCAATGTGGCATAACAAACACCATCTTAAAAACAATCTTGAGGATTCAGAATCTCTGATGGAGCTAAGCCAGGCCAGGCCCACGGGACAAGTAGCATTTTTTTTTTTTCCCCTATGGTTTTTATCTAAACTGCTTGTTGAGCAAAAGAGACTTTGGGTAGTCTATTATTTTAGGAAACTATACTTCAGCCTGTTGTGTGAAAGTAACATGCTTCAAATATCTGAAAACTATGACTTTTCTATCTATACCTTAACATGGCAAGGAAACTTAATTATTGTCATGTGTGCATGTGCTTCTCAGTTGTTACCTTCTGAAAAATTACAGGGTAAGCGTTCACACTTTTCTAGCTGACGTGAAGGCATTAGCTGAAAAAGTAGACTTTATCTAAAACCTCAATTATATTTTTCCTTTAATGAATCAGAAGTTAACCAAAATACCATTCAAGGGTTAATTAGAAACATTGTAAGTAGATAGGAATTTTAAGTAATATTTTCTGTGATAGTAATTTGAAACATCAAGTTATATTTGATGTGTCATGGCTTTTGAAATATTTTAAGAGTGCTCCAATGTCAGCTTTATTTTATTGTTAGCTAATACACTTAGTAGTAAATTTTGTATGTGTCATGTAGTAGGCAGTATTATTTTCCTCCAAATGGTAGGGAGACATTGCATAACAGGTTAAAACCAGAGTGGCTCAAATCATTCTCTAAGAATAATATTAAGTGCACTATTTGTGTATCATGTTGAAATTACCTTAGTGCATTAGAGTGGGCTAGTTTGTATTTCATTCTCTCAACATTCTTGTCATAGCCTCTGAGGAAGGGACTAAGGAATCATTTGATAATTATAGTCCAGGAATGAGAAGAAGTTGTTCATATAAGACCACTGGTGATTTGCTCAGTAGCCTAGATTTATCTTGATATGAGAATTGCTTTTGATGCTTTTATGAAACTCACATCCACAATAGAGATTACTATCACTTGGTTAGAGTATGAAAAGTGTGCACATAGGGCTTGCATAAGATAAGCAATAATACACAATATCAAATAATTTCATTTATTGTGGTTACTTTTGATTTCTTCCTTTACCAATCATAAACTATAAGAATTAGGTTATGCATGGCACCATTTTTAATTGTAGTCTTTGCTTGTTATTCACTGCATACTGTTTTCTTTAAATATAGATGAAAATAGAACTTCAGTTGAAGGACAATTTGGATGAATAAAATATTTCTATATACATATGCCATGAATGAAAATAAATATATTTTGGACTTCGGTGAAAAAAAATAATGAATGAATCCATGAATGTTGAAGGTGGTGTTACAGTATGAGTAGGTGTTTGTAAACTACTTATTATTTTGTACTAAGCCACCTTGATTGCTCTGTTCTTAAACTCTCTAAACTTACTACAGCAAATCTGTAGAAATGACCATCAAAATACTTATTTTATGAATGATATTATGCTGTTTCCTACAATTTTTGCAGTGTATTAGATAAAGGTTCAGTTCAGTTGCTCAGTCATGTCTGGCTCTTTGCGATCCCATGAATCGCAGCACGCCAGGCCTCCCTGTCCATCACCAACTCCCGGAGTTCACTCAGACTCACGTCCATTGAGTCAGTGATGCCATCCAGCCATCTCATCCTCTGTCGTCCCCTTCTCCTCCTGCCCCCAATCCCTCCCAGCATCAGAGTCTTTTCCAATGAGTCAACTCTTCGCATGAGGTGGCCAAAGTACTGGAGTTTCAGCTTTAGCATCATTCCTTCCAAAGAAATCCCAGGGCTGATCTCCTTCAGAATGGACTGGTTGGATCTCCTTGCAGTCCAAGGGACTCTCAAGAGTCTTCTCCAACACCACAGTTCAAAAGCATCAATTCTTCGGCCCTCAGCCTTCTTCACAGTCCAACTCTCATATCCATACATGACCACAGGAAAAACCATAGCCTTGACTAGATGAACCTTTGTTGGCAAAGTAATGTCTCTGCTTTTGAATATGCTATCTAGGTTGGTCATAACTTTCCTTCCAAGGAGTAAGTGTCTTTTAATTTCATGGCTGCAGTCACCATCTGCAGTGACTTTGGAGCCCAGAAAAATAAAGTCTGACACTGTTTCCACTGTTTCCCCATCTATTTCCCATGAAGTGATGGGACCAGATGCCATGATCTTCGTTTTATGAATGTTGAGCTTTAAGCCAACTATTTCACTCTCCACTTTCACTTTCATCAAGAGGCTTTTTAGTTCCTCTTCACTTTCTTCCATAAGGGTCATGTCATCTGCATATCTGAGGTTATTTATATTTCTCTGGGCAATCTTGATTCCAGCTTGTGTTTCTTCCAGTCCAGCATTTCTCATGATGTACTTTGCATATAAGTTAAATAAGCATGGTGACAATATACAGCCTTGACGTACTCCTTTTCCTATTTGGAACCAGTCTGTTGTTCCATGTCCAGTTCTAACTATTGCTTCCTGAATGGTTGGATTTTATAAAATAAACTTTAAAAAGACCTTCCACTTCCATTATTTCTGTTGTTGTTGATACTGTTGTTGTTCAGTCACTCAGTCATGTCCAGTTATTTGTGACATCATGGACTGCAGCATGCCAGGCTGCCCATTCTTTTACCATTCACGGAGCTTGCTCAAATTCATGTCAACTGAGTTGCGGATGCCATCCAACCATCTCATCCTCTGTCATCCCTTTCTCCTCTTGCCTTCAATCTTTCCTAGCAATAGGGTCTTTTCTACTGAATCGGCTCTTTGCATCAGGTGGCCAAAGTATTGGAGCTTCAGCTTCAGCATCAGTCCTTCCAGTGAATATTCAGGGTTGATTTCCTTTAGGATGGACTGGGTTGATTTTGCTGAAGTTCAAGGGACTCTCAAGAGTCTTCTCTAACACCACATTTCAAAAGCATCGATTCTTCAGGCTTCTTTATGGTCCAACTCTCACATCCATACATGACCACTGGAAAAACCATAGCTTTGACTGTATTGACCTTTATCGAAAAAGTAGTCTTTGCTTTTTAATACACTGTCTAGGTTTTGTCAGACCCTTTCTTCCAAGGAGCAAGTGTCTTTTAATTTCATGGCTGCAGTCACCATCCACAGTGCTTTTGGAGCCCAAGAAAACAGTCTGTCACTGTTTTCATCATTTCCCCATCTATTTGCCATGAAGTGATGGGACTGGATTCCATGATCTTCATTTTCTGGATGTTGAATTTTAAGCCAGCCTTTTGACTTTCCACTTTCACCTTCATCAAGGGGCTCTACTTCCTCTTTGCTCTCTGCAGTTAGGGTGATGTCATCCACATATCTGATGTTATTGACATTTCTCCCAGCAATCTTGATTCCAGCTTATGCTTCATCCAGCTCAGCATTTTGCATGATGTGCTCTGCATATAAGTTAAATAAGCAGAATGACAATATACAGCCTTGATGTATTCCTTTTCCAGTTTGGAACCAGTCCATCTTTCCATGTCTGTTGCTTCTTGACCTACATACAGGTTTCTCAGGAGGCAGGTAAGGTTGTCTGGTATTCCCATCTCTTTAATAGTTTTGAGTGCAGCACTTTAACAGCATGATCTTTTAGGATTTGAAATAACTCAGCTGGAATTCCACCACCTCTACTTGCTTTGTGATGCTTCTTAAGGCCCACTTGACTTCACACTCCAGCATGTCTGTTTTATTTTTTATTTCAGGACCTGTGACTTTCCACACTTTGTCTGCTTTCCCATCTCTTTCCTGGTTTTTATGATAATGACTAAAAAATGTCTATTTTTTAGCTCAGGATGATAGTTTTTTATTTTGGTCATTCATAGTCTACAAAGTATAAAAAGCTACTTTTAGCTTCTTTATTAGTAGTGCTAGATAACCGTGATCAGCCCTGTCTGGCACAGCAGAAGGCAACAAGAGGGTGGAGCAAACAGAATAAATACATTACAAGAGAATGGATATTTGTTGTTTAAGAAAGAAATTCCTCTAGTTGTTCACTGACAATTGCCTGAGATGCTGCTTCATTCCCTCCTCTGCGCATGTTCCTGGAGTTAAGGAGAGAGACATATTGCTGTGCAATTTAGCATCTTTCTTTAAATTTTCCTTCTTTTGGGTATTGATCTGTGTTGAGACCTTTCAACATTCTCTTCTTTTCCTATATTAATTAACATTTTTATTAGTACTTAAAGTATTAATTAATACTTTCATATTTCTTTATATCTCAAACTTCCTTGTGGAAGTTTTCATTTCCCTGATTTCTGCTGGGCTATCTCCAAGACATAGAAGACATCAATTAAGGAAGCATCAATGCTATGGTAAAATTTACAAAAAGGAAAATGGCTATCTTTTAAAATTTATATCCACATCAAAGGGAAACATGATTTTACATTCTCCAAGATAGATCATATGATAGTTCACAAAAGTTTCAGTAAATTTAAGAGGATTAAAATCATATCAAGCATCTTTCCTGACCATAATACTTTGAGACTAGAAATCAACTACAAAATAAAATTGCAAAAAATATACAAACACAGGAAGTCTAAACAGTATGCTACTAAACAAGTGAATGATGTATAATTCAAAGAAGAAATTAAAAAAAAATACCCTGAGACAAATTAAATGAGTACACAGCAATCTAAAGTCTATGGGATACAGGAAAAGCAGTGGTAAGAGGGAAGTATATAGCAATATAAGCCTACTTTAGGAGACAAGAAAATGTCGCAAAGAGTCAGACACGACTGAGCGACTGAACTGAACTGAACTGAACCTTATACTAGTAAAAGAAGAAAAAACAAACCCCAAAGTTAGTAGAAGAAAAGAAGTCATAAAGATTAGAGCAGGAAAAATTAAATAGAGACTGAAAAAAATTTTTTTAGTAAACAAAAAGATGGTTTTTTGAAAAGATAAGCAAAACTGATAAACCTTTAGCCAGTCATAACAAGAAACAAAGTAAGAAGGCCTGAATCAATAAAATCAGTAATGAAAAGGAAGTTACACCCAACATCACAGAAATGTAAAGGATCATATGAGGTTACTACAAATAATTATATGCCAATAAAGTAGACACCTAAGAGGAAATGGACAGTTTTCTATAAATGTACAATCTTCTAAGACTGAACCAGGAGGAACTAGAACATATGAACAAGCAAATTTCCAGTAATGAAACTGAATCAGTAATAAAAAAAAATTCCCAGCAAACAAAAGTCCAGATCTAAATGACTTTATTGCTCAATTATACCAAATATTTAGAAAATGTTCAGGTGTTAATCTACCCTTCTCAAACTCTTTCAGAAATTTTCAGAGGAAGGAATGCTTTCAAATTCATTCTATGAATGAATTCAATGAATTCATCCGATGAATCAAATTCAACCCTAAATCAAATTCAACAGTATATAAAAAGGATCATACACCACAATCAAGTGGGATTTATCCTATAGATGCCAGGTTGGTTCAGTATTCACAGATCAAATGTTATGATCTATCATTAAAAAATGAAAGAATAATTGTTATATTTTCTTCTTGGATTGATCCTTTGATCATTATGTAGTGACCTTCTTTGTCTCTTTTCACAGCCTTTGTTTTAAAGTCTATTTTATCTGATATGAGTATTGCTACTCCTGCTTTCTTTTGGTCCCTATTTGCATGGAAAATCTTTTTCCAGCCCTTCACTTTCAGTCTGTATGTGTCCCCTGTTTTGAGGTGGGTCTCTTGTAGACAACATATGTAGGGGTCTTGTTTTTGTATCCATTCAGCCAGTCTTTGTCTTTTGGTTGGGGCATTCAACCCATTTACGTTTAAGGTAATTACTGATAAGTATGATCCCGTTGCCATTTACTTTATTGTTTTGGGTTCGAGTTTATACACCGTTTTTGTGTTTCCTGTCTAGAGAATATCCTTTAGTATTTGTTGGAGAGCTGGTTTGGTGGTGCAGAATTCTCTCAGCTTTTGCTTGTCTGTAAAGCTTTTGATTTCTCCTTCATACTTGAATGAGATCCTTGCTGGGTACAATAATCTGGGCTGTAGGTTATTTTCTTTCATCATTTTAAGTATGTCTTGCCATTCCCTCCTGGCTTGAAGAGTTTCTATTGAAAGATCAGCTGTTATCCTTATGGGAATTCCCTTGTGTGTTATTTGTTGTTTTTCCCTTGCTGCTTTTAATATTTGTTCTTTGTGTTTGATCTTTGTTAATTTGATTAATATGTGTCTTGGGGTGTTTCTCCTTGGGTTTATCCTGTTTGGGACTCTCTGGGTTTCTTGGACTTGGGTGATTATTTCCTTCCCCATTTTAGGGAAGTTTTCAACTATTATCTCCTCAAGTATTTTCTCATGGTCTTTCTTTTTGTCTTCTTCTTCTGGAACCCCTATGATTCGAATGTTTAGAACAGTCTTATGGACTCTGTGGGAGAGGGAGAGGGTGGGAAGATTTGGGAGAATGACATTGAAACATGTAAAATATCATGTAAGAAATGAGTTGCCAGTCCAGGTTCGATGCACGATACTGGATGCTTGGGGCTAGTGCACTGGGACGACCCAGAGGGATGGTATGGGGAGGGAGGAAGGAGGAGGGTTCAGGATGGGGAACACATGTATACCTGTGGCAGATTCATTTTGATATTTGGCAAAACTAATACAATTATGTAAAGTTTAAAAATAAAATAAAATTTAAAAAAAGAAAAAAAAATTAAAGAATAAAAAGTCATATGATGATAATCTCTATAGATGTAGAAAAAGCTTGTGAATTCAACAAAATTCAACATCCATTTATGGAAAAACTCCAAAAAGTTTGTACAGAAGGAACAAACTTCACATATTAAGGGCCATTATGATAAGCCGGAATTGGAGAAGGAAATGGCAACCCACTCCAGTGTTCTTGCCTGGAGAATCCCAGGGACGGGGAAGCCTGGTGGGCTGCCGTCTCTGGGGTCGCACAGAGTCGGACACGACTGAAGCGACTTAGCAGCAGCAGCAGCAGCATGATAAGCCAGAAGCTAACATCATACTGAATGGTAAAAAGCTGAAAACATTTACACTAAAATCAGGAATAAGACAAGGATGCTCACTTTCTCCACTTTTATTCAACATACTATTGGAAATTCTGGCCACAGTCACCAGGCAAGAAAAAGAAATTATAGGAATACAAATCGGAAAAGAGGTAAAATTGTCACTTTTTGCAGATGACATGATACTATACATAAAAAATCCTAAAGATACCTGCAAAAAAACACTACACCTCATCAATGAATTTGGTAAAGTTGTAGAATACAAAATTGATATACAAATATCTGTTACATTTCTATTCACTAACAATAAACTTGGACAGCAAGGCGATCAAACTAGTGAATCCTAAAGGAAATCAGCCCTGAATATTCATTGGAAGGACTGATGCTAAAGCTGAAGCTGAAGTTCTATTACTTGGCCACCTGATGCAAAGAACTGACTTATTGGAAAAGACCCTGATGCTGGGAAAGATTGAAGGTGGGAGGAGAAGGGGACGACCAAGGATGAGATGGTTGGATGGTATCCCTGACTCAGGAGACATGAGTTTGAACAATATTTGGAAAATGGTGAAGAGCAGGGAAGCCTGGCATGCTGCAGTCCACGGGGTCACAAAGAGTTGGACACAACTGGGTGACTGAACAACAACAACAAACTATCAGAAAGAGAAAATAATAAAACAATCCTATCAAAAAGGACAAAATACCTAGGAATAAATCTAACTAAGGAGATGAAAGATTTGTACTTGGAAAATTTTAAGATACTGATGAAAGAAATTGAAGACGACTCAAACAGATGGAAATATATACTAAGTTCATGAATTGGAAGAATTAATGTTGCTAATATGACCATACCATCCAAAGCAATATACAGATTCAGTGCAGTTCCTATCAAAATACCAAGTTTTTTTTTTTTTTCACATAACTAGACCAAATAATCTCAAAAATTTGTATGGAAACACAGAAGACCCAGTAGACAAAAGCAGTCTTGAGAAAGGAGAACAGAGCTGGAAGTATCACACTCCTTTAATTCAGACTATACTACAGAGCTACAGTAATCAAAATAGTATTGTACTGAAACAAAAACAGACTTAGAAATCAATGGAATGGAATAGAGAGCCTAGAAATAAACCCACACACCTGTAATAGGTTAATCTACAACAGAGGAGGCAAGAATACACAATGGATGATCTAGAGGGGTGGAGTTGGGGGGTGGGAGGGAGGCACAAGAGGAAGAGGATATATGTATATATCTGGTTGATTCACAATATTGTACACCAGAAACCAATACAGCATTGTAAAGTAATTATATTCCAATAAAAATAAAGTGAACTCCAAAACAGTAAAAAACTTAAAAATTTTGTGGAAAAGACAGTCTTCAATAAGTGATGCTGGGGAAACTGGTCAGTCACATGTAAAAGAATGAAATTAGAACATTTCCTCACACCATATAAAAAAATACTCAAAATGGTTTAAAGATCTATAAGACTGGAAACCATAAAACTCCCAGAAGAAAAGATAGGAAGAAAACTCTTTGATATAAGTTGTAGCAATATTCTTATTGGATCTGTCTCCTAAGGCAAATGAAACAAGCAAATATTAACAAATGAGGCCTAATTAAACCTAAACATTTTTACATACAAAAGGAAAACATCAATAAAATGAAAAAATTATCTACTGAATGGAAATATTTGCAAATGATATAGCTGTTATGAAATACCAAAAATATATAACATCGTTCTCTTTTGAGACATAGCCAGTTGGGGAAGAATGCTGTTACCTTAGAAAGAAATACCCAAAATATATTAATAGCCTATACAGTTTAATATAAAAATATAAAACAACTTGATTAAAAGGTATATGAAGAGCTGAATATATGTTTTTCCAGAGAAGACATGTATGTGACCAGCAGGCACATGAAAAGATGCTCAACATTGCTAAGCATTAGAGAAATGCAATTCAAAACAGCAATGAGATATCACCTCATACTCATCAGAATGGCTGTTATCAAAAAGACCAGAAATAACAAAAGTTAGCAAGGTTGTAGAGAAAAGTGAACCCTTATAGATTGTTGGTGGGAATGTAAATTGATACAGACACTATAAAAAACAGTATGGAGGTTCCTCAACAAACTAAACATAGAACTGTTATTAATATATAATTTAGCAATTGTTCTCCAGGGTACATATCCAAAGAAAAGAGAAACACTTAATTTGTAAAGATACATGTGCTTCAGTGTTTATAGCAGCACTATGTACTGCAGCCAAGGCATGGAAGTGATCTAAATGTTCATTGACATGTGAATGAATAAAGATGACATGCCATACACATACACAAACACACACACACAATGGAATACTACTCAGCCATAAAAAGATTGAAATTTTACCATTTGCAGCAACATGGGGGTAACTGGAGGATATTGCACTTAGTGAAGTAAGTCAGATAGAAAGAGACAAGTACTATATGTTTTCACCTTATATATGCAGCCTAAAAAACAAAGCAAATGAATATAACAAACAAACTCACAGAGAGGAAACTACTTTTATTGGTGGGGAGAGGGAAGGCTGCAGGGGAAACATAGTGATAGAAGATTAAGAGGTATAAACTACTATGCATAAAATAAATAACCTAAAAGGATGTATTATGCAGCACAAGGAATATAGTCAGTATTTTATAATAACTTTAAATTGAGTATAATCTATAAACATTTTGAATCACTGTGTTATGCACCTGAAACAATTATATTGTAAATCAAGTTGATAGAAAGAAAAGGAAAACATAGTTTTGCAGGATATTGTTGTAATTGCTATGGAGTAGTAAATAAAATAAACATAGTTTCTGCTTTTGTGTTGCTCTGAGTTTATTGTGAGAGGAAAGGCTTAAATAACCACAGAGATAAGTGTGTGATTCCAAATAGTGAGGCCACTTGAAATACAATACAGGGAGCTATAGAATATTTAAAAATAAAAGGAGAGAGAGTAAATATACTTTATACTGGAAGATGTGGGTTAAAGAAGGCAATAGAGAAAGAAATAAAATTTGGACATAAAAGTTTGTTACAAAAGGAAACTTCATGAATTTTATAATGAAACTCAAATTAGTTATGTGCTTATCTTCAACTGATTGGTCAGAAAATGGGGAAAAAAAAGAAGAAAAAGCAAAGATCTATTTAGTCCATTAATTACTCAAATCAATAATTAACTTTACCTAAATTGTACATTCTATATGCTATCAAATAGTTTGAACTGAACATTCATATTGGCTAAAAATCTTATTCTAAAAGCAGTAACAATACATATGGGAACATATTGACTACCTTGGTACTCCAATTCTGATTAAACTAATTAGCATATATTTGTTTATAAATAGGCCTGCTGCTTTTGTAGACAAGTATTAGAGAATACATTAATGACCAGAGTAGACTTTAAACATTCCATTATCATCATTTCTACCATGGATGGATAAATGTTAGAAGAAAAATATTTTTTCTAACCATTTTCCCCCAAATGTTTATTTAATAGAGATACATGACTGTTATATAGAATCAGAAATGAGAGCTAGAGAAAGAATAAACTATTATAAATCACCCATAATCCTACCATTCACGGGAATATAGCTTGCCACATTTATGCTGTGTGATTTTATGAAATGCTTTATTTTATATGCTACCCACTCCAGTATTCTTGAGCTTCTTTTGTGGCTCAGCTGGTAAAGAATCCATCTGCAATGTGGGAGCCCTGGGTTTGAAACCTGGGTTGGGAAGATCCCCTGGAGAAAGGAAAGGCTACCCACTCCAGTATTCTGGCCTGGAGAATTCCATGGATTGTATAGTCCATAGGGTCGCAAAGAGTCAGACACCACTGAGCGACTTTCACTTTCACTTATATGCTACCTACCCATTTGTAGTCTGTTTAAAGAATATGTCATAGTTTATCAATATCCTAGTATTGGGTATTTAAGATGGCTTAGAGTTATATTAAGGTAAACACTGAGAATGGAACTTTTCAGTCAAAGGGTACGCACATTTTAAAGTTTATATTATTTTTATTGTTTATTTTTCCTAAAAGATCAAATGTGCTGTAGCCAACATAAGTTTATGTGTGTCCTTTTTCAGAATAACATTGTTAAGAGCAGGCAGTGATCTTCTTTTAATCTTCATGAATATAATAGACAGTTTTATTATGTGAATTTTTATTCTTTCCAACACATAAATACCATAATCATTCCCATTTGTTAATATGGAAACTATGCTGTAAGAGAGTAAATGACTGCCTTGAAAGTGAAAGTGAAAGTCACTCAATCGTGTCAGACTCTTTGGGACCCCATGGACTACACAGCCCATGGAATTCTCCAGGCCAGAATATTGGGTAGCCTTTCCCTTCTCCAGGGGATTTTCCCAACCCAGGGATGGAACCCAGGTCTCCTGCATAGCAGGAGGTTTCTTTACCAGCTGTGCTTTAGATCACACATATTGAAACTTGGATTTGGACCAGATCTATACTACAGATGCTATGCTTTTAACCACTGTATCCCTTGTTGCATATTGTTATCTAGTAGACAAGTATCTCCTTATCACATCTTATTTGTTCCTATTTTTTCACATGTTTACATTTCGAAGCAGTGTTTCCCTATCCTTTATACTTATCATCTTCCTATATCCCCACAGATAAATCCCATTAGCTTTTGATTGGAGTTGCATTGTCATAATCTCAGAGTTAAAACATACCACTGAGGCCATCTGAAAACTTGTACAGGTTGTCAGATGAAATGTGGTGAGCTCACGAGAAGCAATTAAAGATATTGGAAATATGTCTTCTACTGCAGAGTTAGAGGTTCCACTCTTAGAAGCCAATGTGAAGATCAAAATTCCATAGTTTGGGTGCAAACTGGAGGTAGTGTAGGTGAGTATGAGGAACAAAATGCTAGATTTTGTGCATTTTGTGCAAAATGCAGTAGGGAGACTTGAGTTCTGGTCAGCTGGCCTTCCAGTCAAGTTGCCATTTTCCAGTGAAAGACCAATCACTTAAACTCATTTGGTCTCAGAATATATATTCTTTCATGATCTTTAAATTGTTTTTAAGTTTAGGTATATTTGGTAATAAGTATAAGTTTCAGATATACAACACAGTGATTCGCAATTTTTAAAGGTTATACTTCATTTATAATATTTTAAATATTGGCTATATTCCCTGTCTGTATAGTATATGCTTGTAGCTTGTTTATTTTATACATAGTAGTATATGTTTTATTATTTTGTACATGGTAGTTTGTACTTCATAATCCTTTTCCCCTGTCTTTCCTCTTCCCCTCTTCCATCTTCCCACTGGTAACCACTAGTTTGCTCTCTACATCTGTGGGTTTGTTTCTTTTATGTTATATTCACTGGTTTTATTTTTTTAGATTCCACATATTTGCAACAACATGGATACACTTGAAGGGTATTACGCTTAGTGATCTTTCCATTTCCAAAATTAAATTTTGGAAAGATTTTTTTGAGAAATGTTAGTAGTTTCTTTTTATCAGGAAAAATCAGAAAATAGGGTCTCAATTAATAGTTTAATATTGTAATCCTTGTATCCAACTTTAGCTTGACAGTAAATGAGAAATTAATGGAAAGCAAAAGCAGTTTTCTGAGAGAAAACCAGTTACTGTAAGAGGAGAAACAAGCCAGCCTAGTTACTGAGTTATATCCATTGTTTCCATTAAGATCCCTCTTGCTTAATGGCACAATTTAAATGCAAGAACCTTCAAGAGAACTATGCCCATTTAATCTGACAGTTATTACTTGACTTCAGAGTACCTTGAAAAGTAGTTAAATCAATGGCTACATAATTTTAGCATTTTTAAATGGTTGATATACTTCAATAAATCACTGTATGATTAGAAGTAAGTTATTTATTCAGCCATTCTCAAGACCCTTGAGAACCATCCTTCCATATGGTAAGGAAAGAAGCAAATGAAACTAAAACCTCAAACTCAAAATCCTCTTTACTGTTCATGGTAGCACTTCATTATCATTTAAATGTTCTGTTAGAGGGATTTTGATTTAATAATGTTTTATTAACTGTAATAAAATATTGTATGGTTAGAGGAAAAATGGAAAATTCTTTTTAAATGGAGGTGAAATTCTGAGAAATTTTATTAAGAAAGCATAAATATTTAGAAACATATTGATGTGTAGGTTGGTATTTATCAATACATTAAAGATTTGTTTCCTGTTCCAGTATTTAATAATAAATGTTGATTAAACCTCTATTTATATTAAAGATATTGTTCTAGTCTCTGGAATTGCAATGGTGAGTGGGAGAGTGCGTGTTCTACAGGACTCCAAGTCTAACAGACTGATTAAGTCAATTTCACTCTCTTTGACCTACTGATAATCTTTTATAATTATACCAAGTGGCACTTGGCCCCCAGGTCTGGAGAACCTGGAAGAATGTATAGACCAAGAATTGAAGGGTAACAGAACACACATTTAGTGAATATAATGGTGAGTCAGAATTTGATTCTGTTTCTTAGGGTTCTAATTCCAAATTTCATGCTCTTTGCCCTGCACCACTCAATCTAAACCTATTGTGTTCCAGACACTATACCAGGCACTGGCGATGAAGCTGAACAAGATAGGTAAGGTCTTTGCTTTAAAAAACCTACAGTCTAGTGGGGGACACAGAAAAATAATTGTGTGAATTATTAATATTTTCTAATCCCTAATAAAAATCTAAATAATTTTGAAGTGTTAGCATTCAGTGTAAAAGAAGAAATTAAAAAAAAAAAATCTTTGGTATTCTTTCTTAACATAGAGAAGGCTGATTCTGCTTGCATTGAGAGTGGTGAGTAAATGTGCTACTCCTAAATCTACTGTGCTCTGTGATTTAACTGAATCTTTGTGAAGAGGAACTAAAAAGCCTCTTGATGAAAGTGAAAGTGGAGAATGAAAAAGTTGGCTTAAAGCTCAACATTCAGAAAACTAAGATCGTAGCATCTGGTCCCACCACTTCATGGCAAATAGATGGGGAAACAGTGGAAATAGTGTCAAACTTTATTTTTTTGGGCTCCAAAATCACTGCAGATGGTGATTGCAGCCATGAAATTAAAAGACACTTACTCCTTGGAAGGAAAGTTATGACCAACCTAGACAGCATATTAAAAAGCAGAGACATTACTTTGCCAACAAAGGTCAGTCTTGTCAAGGCTATGATTTTTCCAGTGGTCATGTATGGATGTGAGAGTTGGACTGTGAAGAAAGCTGAGTGCCGAAGAATTGATGCTTTTGAACTGTGGTGTTGGAGAAGACTCTTGAGAATCCCTTGGACTGCAAGGGGATCCAACCAGTCCATTCTAAAGGAGATCAGTCCTGGGTGTTCATTGGAAGGACTGATGCTGAAGCTGAAACTCCAGTACTTTGGCCACCTCATGTGAAGAGTTGACTCATTGGAAAAGACCCTGTTACTGGGAGGGATTGTGGGCGGGAGGAGAAGGGGACAATAGAGGATGAGATGACTGGATGGCATCACTGACTTGATGGACATGAGTTTGGGTAAACTCCTGGAGTTGGGGATGGACAGGGAGGCCTGGTGTGCTGCGATTCATGGGGTCAGAAAGAGTCAGACACGACTGAGTGACTGATCTGAACTGAACTATGTATATTTTGTGCTGTGTTGTGAGTAGTTGCTCAGTTGTAACTGAGTAGTTGCTCTTTGCAACCCCATGGACTGTAGCCCGCCAGGCACCTTTGTCTATGGGGTTCTCCAGCCAAGAATACTGTAGTGGGTTGCCATGCCCTCCACCAGGGGATCTTCCCAACCCAGTAATCTTTCCAACCCAGGTCTCCTGCCTTGAAAGTGGGTTCTGTACCGTCTGAGCCACATATGTACATGTTACAATGAGGTGATTTTCGACTACTACCTTGTAAATACCCTGAAGCAAACTAATAGCATTATTGTGACAAGTGTTGTTTTTAATTATCAATAGGAGATATGTAATTTTATTTGACTGAATTGGTATAATTACAACAAAGAACAATGAAAATTCAAATTTTAGTGAGCTTAAGCTGCCTAAAATTGGGATGAATGTTAGATTAATACTGAGACTCAGGTTCAATCCCTGGGTCAGGAAAATCCTCTGGAGAAGGAAATGGCAGCCTACTCCAGTGTTCTTGCCTGGGAAATGCCATGGACAGAGGAGCCTGGCGGGCTACAGTCCATGGGGCCACAAAGATCCGAACACAACTTAGCAACTAGAGAGCAGCAGTGGCAGCGGCAGCAGGGTTTTCAATACTGAAAAAAAAAGTTCTTGTATTTGTATTTGTAAAAGTATTTGTATTGGGGTAAAGAAAAGCTGCTTTCATTTTTACAGATGTTTAGTATGTACTCTGAAAAAAAATGCAAATTTTATTTTCTTAGATTCCTTTAACAACTTCAGTTCCCTTAAAAACTTTTTAATGAACAGATTTCAGAAAGCCATAAGGTCTTACTTAAACTAAGAAACATACAATACCACAATAAGAAAGTACAGAATGAATATATTAGTAGGGGTACTACCGTCGAACTTGTTACTTATGTAGAAAACCTAGTGAAAAAGACCTGATTCTGTAATCAAAATTTAGTAGAGTACCAGAGCTAGTATATTTGATAGTAGATTTATCTTTAATTGGTTTTAAGAAAGTTCTTGTAGTAAAATCTCCTTACAAATTCACAGAGGAAGAATTTCATTTATCTGACATTTTGAGGGCTATTGTAAAAGGTTCAAAAGTAAGACAAAGAGATATTAAAAAACAAAAACAAACCAAAATAAACAAGCAAATGAACAAAAAAACCCAGTCTAATTCTTCCTTTTTGATAGCTTAGTTTTAAAGTATATTATAGAAGATTCAGAAGAGCTGATAGAAAGCCCCAAGTCTTAATTATATGACATTTACTTTCTAACTAATAAAACATGTGACCTGATATCACTTAATCTTGATATACTTTTGTTTGCTATTGGCAATGATACATAAAAATGTCAGTGTGAAAGCATGAGTTATTTCACAGAAGTGAATTTTCCAGATAACTTTGTACCTTCCTGCACAATTATTTAAACAGAAATTTGAGAAAAGTCTTTCAAATGATACTACATATTTTCTTTATACTGTATATTATATATTACGTAAATTAAGAAAATATTTTCATCACCAGGAGCACTCTACCTCCTCATGAATTTGGACACATGCTCGTACTAGTTTAACACCTTAATTCCAAATACCATAATAGGGTAAGGCAGTTTTGTTACTATAATCTTAAGGGTAACCTTTTAAAATAGTGTATCAAATGTATCCTTTTTGTTAATATATACATATATTTTCACACAAAATTAGACTTCTCATAAAATTAAAACAAATATAAAACAAGATAATATAAGGCATGCATAAACACTTCCACATACATTTACAAGGAAAGGATTAAATACAATGTAGGTGTCCAAACACCTGAAGTCTAATTTTTATTGAACTTGCTCTTATTGAGATTTTGTTTTTCTGGAAAGCTGAATTAAAAAAGAGAAATAATGTCTATTAAAGGAAGAAAACATATTTGCCTAAACACTAAAATACTTTCTGCTGCCATTAGACCCAAAGAGGACGTTGTTATGCAAATCTTTTGTTTGCAAACAAGAGAGTTTATTGATTAAGATGGGAATCAGCAAAGTTTTTTATAGAAAGGACAGGAAAGTACAAAGTTTAGAGTTTGTGGGCCATGTGGGCTTTGTCTCAACTACTAAACTTTGCAATTGTAGCATGAAAAGAGCCTCAGACAAAATGTAAATAATGAACATTGCTGTTTCCCAATAAAAGCTTATTTATAGTCACATTATTTTGAATTTCATATATTTTAACATGCCATAAAACATTACTTTCCTTTTTTTCACTGATTAATCACTTAAAAATGTAAAAACCATTCTTAGCTCACTGGCCATCCAAACACAGGTGGCAGTCCGCATTTGGCTCTCAGGTCTTAGTTGGCTGACCTCTGCTTAAGATTACTATATCTCTAGTCAGATTGCTGATTTCTATCCTATTTAAAATTGCAGCATCTCTACCCTTAGAGTCTTTAGGTCCCTTCTTTTATTTAATTTTCTTCACAGAACTTATCACAACCTTAAATACTGTATATATAGTTCATTTCTTTATTTGTTGTGTCACTATTAAAATAAACATTTCACACAGGCAAGGAGTTTTGTGTCTTGTGTTCATTGCTAAATAATTAGCACCTAGTGACTGGTACATATTATATGATCAGTAAATACTTATTTTATCAATAGGTATCAGTCAGTTCAGTTCAGTCGCTCAGTTGTGTCCGACGCTTTGTCACCCCATGAATTGCAGCACGCCAGTCCTCCCTGTCCATCACCATCTCCCAGAGTTCACTCAGACTCATGTCCATTGAGTCGGTGATGCCATCCAGCCATCTCATCCTCTGTCGTCCCCTTCTCCTCCTGCCCCCAGTCCCTCCCAGCATCAGAGTCTTGTCCAATGAGTCAACGCTTCACATGAGGTGGCCAAAGTATTGGAGTTTCAGCTTCAGCATCAGTCCTTCCAATGAACATCCAGGGCTGACCTCCTTTAGAATGGACTGGTTGGATCCCCTTGCAGTCCAAGGGATTCTCAAGAGTCTTCTCCAACACCACAGTTCCAAAGCATCAATTCTTCAGCACTCAGCTTTCTTCACAGTCCAACTCTTACATCCATACATGACCACTGGAAAAACCAGTCTTGGTTTTAGCCTTGATGAGATAGACCTTTGTTGGCAAAGTAATGTCTCTGCTTTTTAACATGCTGTCTAGGTTGGTCATAACTTTCCTTCCAAGGAGTAAGTGTCTTTTAATTTTATGGCTGCAATCACCATCTGCAGTGATTTTGGAGCCCAAAAAAATAGTCTGACACTGTTTCCACTGTTTCCCCATCTATTTGCCATAAAGTGATGGGACCAGATGCCATGATCTTCGTTTTCTGAATGTTGGGCTTTAAGCCAACTTTTTCACTCTCCTCTTTCACTTTCATGAAGAGGTATAGTTCTGATGTTTATAGGACATATAAATTTGGAAGCCATTAATATATACAATGCCATAAGCATTTAGCTGTGATAACTCAAAATGACACTGTAACTACGAAAGAGAAAAGAGAATAAGATCAAACTTTGAGAAACTCCTACATTTAGGTGAAAAAATGAGAAAAGGCCTGAAAGAACATTGAAAAGTGGTTGGTGATATCAGATCAAAAGCAGAAATATTTGATTTCATGGAAGTCAAAAGAGAAAATGAACAACTATCTTGAAATCTTCTAAAATATAAATGAAACGTGAAACATTCTGCTTGGATTTTTCAACATAGAACATATTGGTGGACTTGATATAATAGAAGCAGATTTTTTAGAGTAGTGGAGACAGATGCAACATTGAAGTGAGGAGCAGTAATGTGTAGTAATTAGGAGTGTGATTTTGGCATAGGGATGATCAAATTAACATATGGTAACGGTGTGTGTGCATGCTAAGTTGCTTCAGTTGTGTTCGGCCAGGTCCTCTGTCCACGGATATTCTCCTGGCAAGAATACTGGAGGGGGTTGCAATTCCTACTCCTGGGGATCTTCCCGACCAAGGAATTGAACCCGTTTCTCAGTCTTCTGCATTGGCAGGTGGGTTCTTTACCACTAGTGCCACAATGACACAAGTTAATAAATCTAAAAAATAGTCCCAAACATATGAGGAGACATTATATATGACAGAGACCGACCAACATATAAATACATGAGCGAGAAAGGCAAGGCCATAAATGTTATTGGGCTTAATGGGGAAAACAAAGTTCAGTTTGACCTCTTTTTCCCCACAGTTTCATATGAAACCACAAAGGACCTCAAATAGCCAAAGCAATCTTGAGAAAGAACAAAACTGGAAACATCACACTTAACTGATAACAAAATACTTAAAATATCTGCAGTCATTAAAATATGTGGTACAAGCATAAAGACAGACATATAGACCAAGGAACACAAAACAGAGCCCAGAATTTTATTGGCGCATAGATAGTCAACTGATCTTTGATAAGGGTGCTAAAAATTCACAATGGGGAAAAGGTAGTCTTCAATAATTGGTGTTTGGAAAATGGACATTTGCATGTGAAAGAACGAAATTGGGTTCTCACCTGAAAAAGTAAAGTCACTCAGTTGTGTCCAACTCTTTGTGACCCCATGGACTGTAGCCTACCAGACTCCTCTGTCCATGGGATTTTTCAGGCAAGAATACTAGAGTGGGTTGCCATTTCCTTATCCAGGGGATTTTCCCGACCCAGGGATTGAACCCAGATCTTGGATCGAAACCAGGTCTCCCACATTGCAGGCAGATTCTTTACCCTCTAAGCCACCAGGGAAGCCCCCCAAATCAACAAAAATCAACTCAAAATGAATTAAGAAATTGCTAAGACCAATGTCAAGAAGCGTTCCCCTGTGTTTTCTTCCAAGAAATTTAGAGTTTCAGGTCTTATATTTAAATCTTTGCAGTGATTTTTTGGATATAACCAATAGCACAGGCAACAAAAGCAAAAAATAGAAAAATGGGACTATACCAAAGAAAAAGGCTCCGCACAGCAAAGGAAGAAGATAATAGGTGAAAAGACTACTTATAGAATGGGAGAAAAATATCTGCAAACCCTATATCTGATGAGAGATTAATATCCAAAATATATAAGGAACTCACAAAACTTAATAGTGAGAAAACCAAATAACCCAATTTAAAAATAGGCGAAAGTCATGAATAGACATTTCTCCATAAAAAACATACAATAGCCAACAGATATAAGAAAATGCTATGTTATCAAAAGAGCAAAGGGACTTTAAGTCACCCAGACCATGAATTTATTATCAACTTTGTAAAATGGAAATAAGATCTGCTTTGTATCATTTTTATACAGATTAAAATAGTGGTGTCATTTTCTATTTCTTTCAAAGTGCAAGCCAATTGAACCTAAGAAAACAATATTGAAATCCCTGCCAAGCTATATTTGAACCTTAGAAGAGGGATATTTTGTTTCCTACTCACTAGATACTGTGATTTCAAAATAGGCTGAAGGCTGCTGACTATTCAGGGGGCAAGATAACTTCTGAGTCACTCAGGTCTTTGGACTTTCCCAGAATGTTACTCATATTTCATTGATAAAATGCATTAGTTTTAGTTATTGTTGTTGTTAACCTATCTTAATCATAAAACTAGAAACTTCTGAAGGTAGTGGCTGTATATATATTTTTGTCTATATCTGAAAGACAAATCATTCATTCTAGAATTCATAGGTGACCATTAACCAATGAGAAAATGAAATAGCAAACTGATAGAATTATGAATTTAGGGAAGGAGTTATTCCCTTTACTCCTTTGATACTGCTTTCTCAGTTTATTAGATTAGTTACAATTTGCAAAGCTAATGTCATTAAAGGATTCACTAAATGAAAATAAAATAATTGCATAAAGATTTTGTTCAGATATAAAACATCACTAAATCCAAATAAATTCTTTGTCTCAGTGAGATTTTCAGTACAGTTTTGAAGGGTCTTGGCATTTAAGAAGATAAAACTGGAATATTTTATAGAGAGCTCTGTTATAAATTGCAAAATTACAGCTTGATTTCCCAGAGCAAAGTGTTTTTTGGCTAAAGCCTTTGGCTTTGTGCTGGAGACTAATGGCTCAGGTCAGAGGTTTGGCATTGGGTTTACCCTGGGCCAGAGGGACAAACTGTAGTTGTCTCTGATGAGATTAAGCTAATCTTCCAGCCCAGCTGGCTCATGTAAATCCAAAGCATACTCCTACTGAGGGGCATACTCAAGTATTTTTGGCTTCATGAAAAGTAATGCTTAATAAAAGTGTATTAATGTCACCAAATGCAATACTCTGTTATTAGCTGATGTTCTAGAGACAATGGTTGTTTGAAGGGATAGTTGTCCCTTCCTGGAAAGGGAGAGAAAAAACTTTTAGTTTTTGTTAATACAAAACTCTTAAGTTTATTTAAAAAAATTATTTTTGAGATAATTGTAGATCACACGCAGTTGTAAGAAATAACATAGAGAGGATCTACCTTTCCCCCAGTTTACCATATAAACAGGAAGTTGACATTGATATGAATCATCAACTTTATTGAAATTTCACCAGTTTACACACACTAATTTCTGTGTATGTGTGTGTATGAGTGTGTATGTGTGTGCTTGGTTCTACAGCAAACAATTTTATCACAACATAAATTCATGCAACCACCGCTACAGTCAAGGTACAGGGCAGTTCCGTCACTGGGCTCACCTTTCACTGCCACAGTCACCTCCCTCCCCTGCACCTTCCTAAACCCTGGCAACCACTAATCTGTTTTCCAGCACTTTAATATTGTCATTTCAAGAATGCTGTATAAATAGAACCATGTAAACTTGTAGCTTCTTTCATTATGCATAATTCCCTTGAGATCTATCTAAATTCTTGCATGTATTGCTAGTTTTGTTCCTTTTTATTACTGAATGGATGCTATGGCATAGATTTACTACAGCTTGTTCAACTGTTCACCCACTGAAGAAAATTTACATTGCTTCCATTTGGAAACGTTTGTGGGTAGGTTTTTGTGTGGACATTAATTTTCATTTTTCTGACACTGCCCAGAGTGTAATTGTTAGGTCATATGTTAAGCACATTTTTAGTTTTGTATGAAACCGCCAGAGTAGATATACTATTTTGTATACTCACCAGCATTATATGGATAAACTAATTTCTTTGCATCTTCTCATCATTTGGGGTCATCATATTTCTTATATTAGGTGTACAATGATACCACATTGTGGGTTTCATTTTCATAATGGCTAATCATGGTGAACATACTTTCATGTGCTTAGTTTTTAATCTGTATAGTCTCTTTAGTAAAACATCTTTCATGTCTTTTCTTCTAAATGGATTTTTTTTAAACATTGAGTTTTGATACTTTTAATATATTTTAGATATTTGTCTCTTGTTAGATATGTGCAAGTATTTTTTTTTTCCAGTTTGTAGTTGGTTTTTTCATTCTCTTCAAGTTTTATAGTCTTGCATTTTATATTTAAGTTCATGATACATTTTGAGTTAACTTTCTGTGTAAGATGTAACGTTTAGGTGGAAGTTGGCTTTTTCCCCCAATATATGTCCAATTTTTCCAGCACCATTTGTTGAAAAGACTATATTTGCTAGTACTGTGCTGTCTTCATTGCTGCAGTGATAGAATATGCCATAACACTGGATAGGGTGGTTTCTACTACCTTGTTCCTTTTTCGATGTTCTTAGCTATTCTAGATATTACACTTTTCTGTTTACATTTAAGAATAAGCTTGTCTATGTCTACCAAGAAACTTTGCTGGAATTTTGATAGGAATTGCATTAAAGTTATAGATAAATTTGGGGAGAATTTCCCAATTAATTACTATCAATATGTTGAGTCTTCCAATTCACTAATATTGTATATCTCTCCACTACTTTAGATGTTCTTTGATTTTTTTCATCAACATCTTGTAATTTTCAGAATATAGATCCTGTCCATATTTTGATAGATTTGCTATTTTATAGATTATAGATGATACTATATTTTAAGTTTCATTTCCACATGTTCATCATTATGTTTTAGTTTCTTGACTATTTCTTTGGCTCTACTCTCATCTATTGCTTTTCCTCATAGTCAGCATGCACTGCCTGCAAAATTTCTAATAATTTGCTGTCTTTGATTTGCCATGGGCAGAAACTTGATCATGATTGCAGGATCTGGGACTCTGGTAGAGTTCCTTAAAGAATCAAGTGACATCATCAGTGAAATGGAGATGAAAAATAGTGGTACCTACTTCATGGGGTGCCTATGAAAACTAAATTATAATATACAAAAATCATAGTATTCAATATGGAATAAATATTCCATATATTGAATGGTTAAAAAAAAGAATGGTTGAATTCAATATATGGTTAACAAAAAAAGAATCAAGTGACCTCTGAGGCAGATATCATATGCTTGCAAGTCTTCTTCTTTTCATGGGCAGGTTTACTTACTCTTGTGTTCATGGCTATTTTCTGGATGATGAAAATTGCAAGTTTGATTACTGACATGTATGGTTTCTCAGCAATGAGGACAATAGTGACAAATATCAATGAAAGTAATACATAAATCATTTTCATTTTGGGTCAATTTCCCCAAAGTCCTTTTAATAATGTCAACATAACATGCTATATCAAAAAGATAATTTGGTTTCTGAAATATTGTAGAAGACTGATGAGTTTTGACAGAATTTCTTAAACTTACAAAAAAGCATATGTATTTCCCCTGTGCTATTAAATGGACTCATGTAAATAAGAAAAGTTTATTTTTGGTCCTAAAACATTGGAACAGTTTAGTCACCGTGACAACATACATACTATTCAGTTCAGTTCAGTTTAGTCACTCAGTCGTGTCTGACTCTTTGCGACCCCATGAACCACAGCACGCCAGGCCTCCCTGTCCATTACCAACTCCCAGAGTCCACCCAAACCCATGTCCATTGTGTCGGTGATACCATCCAACCATCTCATCCTCTGTCATCCCCTTCTCCTCCCGCCCTCAATCTTTCCTAGCATCAGGGTCTTTTCAAATGAGTCAGCTCTTTGCATTAGGTGGCCAAAGTATTGGAGTTTCAGCTTCAACATCAGTCCTACCAATGAACACCCAGGACTGATCTCCTTTAGGATGGACTGGTTGGATCTCCTTGCAGTCCAAGGGACTCTCAAGAGTCTTCTCCAACACCACAGTTCAAAAGCATCAATTCTTCAGCATGCAGCTTTCTTTAGAGTCCAACTCTCACATCCATACAGGACCACTGGAAAAACCATAGCTTTGACTAGACGGACCTTTGTTGGCAAAGTAATGTCTCTGCTTTTTAACATGCTGTCTAGGTTGGTCATAACTTTCCATCCAAGGAGCAAGCGTCTTTTAATTTCATGGTTGCAATCACCATCTGCAGTGATTTTGGAGCTCAAAAAAATAAAGTCAGCCACTGTTTCCCCTGTTTCCCCAACTATCTGCCATGAAGTGATGGGACTGGATGCCATGATCTTAGTTTTCTAAATGTTGAGCTTTAAGCCACCTTTTTCACTCTCCTCTTTCACTTTCAAGAGGCTCTTTAGTTCTTCTTCACTTTCTGCCATAAGGGGTGGTGTCATCTGAACATCTGAGGTTATTGATATTTCACTAGCTTTGTAGTGATGCTTCCTAAGGCCCACTTGACTTCACATTCCAGGATGTCTGGCTTTAGGTGAGTAATCACACCATTGTGATTATCTGGGTTGTGAAGATCTTTTTTGTACAGTTCCTCTGTGTATTCTTGCCACCTCTTGATATCTTCTGCTTCTGTTAGGTCCCTACCACTTCTGTCCTTTATTGAGCCCATCTTTGCATGAAATGTTCCCTTGGTATTTCTAATTTTCTTGAAGAGGTCTCTAGTCTTTCCCATTCTATTGCTTTCCTCTATTTCTTTGCATTGATCACTGAGGAAGGCTTTCTAATCTCTCCTTGCTATTCTTCAGAACTCTGCATTCAAATGGATGTATCTTTCCTTTTCTCCTTTACTTTTCAATTCCCTTCTTTTCACATCTATTTTTATGGCCTCCTCAGACAGCCATTTTGCTTTTTTGCATTTCTTTTTCTTGAGGATGGTCTTGATCCCTGTCTCCTGTACAATGTCACGAACCTCCATCCATAGTTCCTCAGGCACTCTGTCTGTCAGATCTAGTCCCTTAAATCTATTTCTCACTTCCAATGTATAGTCATAAGGGATTTGACTTAGGTCATACCTGAATGGTCTAGTGCTTTTCTTCACTTTCTTCAGTTTCAGTCTGAATTTGGTAATAAGGAGTTCATGATCTGAGCCACAGTCAGCTGCCAGTCTTGTTTTTGCTGACTGCATAGAGCTTCTACATCTTTGGCTGCAGAAAATGTAACCAATCTGATTTCAGTGTTGACCATCTGGTGATGTCATGTGTAGAGTCTTCTCTTGTGTTGTTGGAAGAGGGTGTTTGTTATGACCAGTGAATTCTCTTGGCAGAACTTTATTTGCCTTTGCCTTGCTTCATTCTGTAATCCAAGGCCAAATTTGCCTGTTACTCCAGGCGTTTCTTGACTTCCTACTTTTGCATTCCAGTCCCCTATAATGAAAAGGACATCTTTTGCGGGTGTTAGGTCTAGAAGACCTAACCTTCATAGAACCATTCAACTTCAGCTTCTTTAGCATTACTGGTCGGGTCATAGACTTGGATTACCATGATATTGAATGGTTTGCCTTGAAAATGGACAGAGATCATTCTGCCGTTTTTGAGATTGCATCCAAGTACTGCATTTTGGACTCTTTTGTTGACTATAATGGCTACTCCATTTCTTCTAAGGGATTCCTGCCCACAGTAGTAGATATAATTGTCATCTGAGTTAAATTCACCCATTCCAGTCCATCTTAGTTCGCTGATTCCTAGAATGTCGATTTTTTTCTCTTGCCATTTCCTGTTTGACCACTTCCAATTTGCCTTGATTCATGGACTTCACTTTCACTTTTCACTCTCATGCATTGGAGAAGGAAATGGCAACCCACTCCAGTGTTCTGGCCTTGAGAATCCCAGGGACAGGGGAGCCTGGTGGGCTGCTGTCTATGGGGTCGCACAGAGTCGGACACGACTGAAGCGACTTAGCAGCAGCAGCAGCAGTAGCATGGACCTAACATTCCAGGGTCCTTTGCAATATTGCTCTTTACAGCATCAAACCTTGCTTCTATCACCATACTATTAAGTACATACTATTAAGTAGACAATTAAATAACTAGCAGCATTTGCTATTCTGTTTTCAGGTCTTATGAGCAGCACTGATACAAACTTAAGATGGTAGACACTGCATTTAGTGATAGAAATTCATTATGATGTACCAATAATTTAAGAAAAGTTATTTCAGTTATGTAAAGTGAAAAAGAGGTTTCACATTCATAAGATTCATTAATTATAAAATAGCCAAATCTCACTTTGGTTTGGCCTACATGGACCAGCTCACTTTCCCTCAAACGTTCCTTAATAATACCCTCCTCTGAGCTGCTGCCAATTATTTCCTCTAAAGCTGGCTTCTTTTTTTGCAACTTGCTTACCTTTCCCGGTAACTTTGACTGACTAGTGAGTGTGTTTTACTTTTCTGATGTGATAGGCAAGCAACTCATATGCAGAAACTGTAACTATTAATGCCATCTCCTATATGTTTTACATATAAAAGACATTCTATAGCAATGCTATGTAATTATTTAATGAAATTAGTCATGTCTCCTGTTCTATTCCATATGTGGTACAGCTTAATTCTATCCCAATTTGCCTAATGCTGATATTTTTAGTGGTTGCAAACTGGTGATAGTAATGATTTTCCATATAGTGTTTTATATGACACACCCATACATACACACACATAATGCATACAAATCGTAGGCATAAAGATCAATATGTTTTTATGTATATACTATATATCTGCTACTTAGATCAAGATAAAAACATTTTTATCACTCAGAAAGTTGCATCTCATGCTATGCCCAGGTAAAAGGAATGGTCACCCACTCCAGTATTTTTCCCTGGAGAACTTCATGGACTGAGTCTGGGGAGCTACAGTCCATATGGTTGCAGATGTCGGACACAACGGAGGGACTAACACTTTCCCTTTCATATGCATATTTCACTTTCCCCACTCTGAAGTAATCAGTTTTAAAAATTGAGATATAATTCACATATAAATTTCACCATTTAAAAATGTACAATTCAGTAGTTTTTAGTATGAACAATGTTGTGTACCCATCACCATCCTCCAGAACATTTTCATCACCTGGAAAATAAACTTCAGCCACATTAGTGATAACTTTCTATTATCGCTTCCCCCAAGTCCTTGGAAAGGACTAATTTACTCTCTGTCTCTATGGATTTGCTAGTTCTGGACATTTCTTATAAGTTAAACCATATTCACATGATATATGGTCTTTTGTGACTGGTTTATTTCATTTAGCATGTCTTCCAGTTTTATCCATGTTACAACATGTATCAGTATTTTATTTATTTTTAATGAGTAAATAATATTTTCTTGCATGAATTTACTACACTTTGATTATTCATTTATCCATTGATGGACATTTGAGTTGTTTGTTGTAACTACGATTTTGATGCTAAACTTCATATAAGTGGAATCATACAGTATATATGTAATATTTAATTATATGGATATATCAAAGGTGCCATCTTCGTTCTATGGCTGATGAACATGAGGGTTGCTTCTAAGTTGGGGCTGTTATGTATAAACATATTATGAAATTTCTGTTAGTGAACATATTTACAGACTTCTGTAGTGTATATTCATAGGAATTAAATTGATGAGTTGTAGTATTGGTAGGAGTTTGGTTTTATTAAGAAGCTGTCAAAGAGTCTTGAAAGTGATAGTATTATTTGGCATTCCCACTAGAACACCTGGTAGACCGGTTGTTCCATATGTTCTCCACATTCTTGGCATATTCTTGGTATATTGGCAGCCTTTTACATTTAAGCCATTGCAGTCTGTGTATGTATGTATTGCCATCTAATTGTGGTTTTAATTTGCATTTCCCCATATTTAATGAGTTTGAAAACCTTTAAAAATCACATTGTTTAGGTAATCTCTTTTGTAGTTGCCCAACTCATAAGTTTCTTTCTTTCTTTTTTGTAAATTAGGTTCTCTGACTATTTCCTATTGATTTGAAGAATTTTTTCATTTTATCTGGGATATGTCTCCTTTGAAAGATACATGTGTGACAAATATCTTCTTTTAATCTAAGGCTTATATTTCACTTTCTTAACTTTTAAAATTGTATTTATTTTACAAGTTTTTTAAAATCGGTTTTAATGTAGTCTGTATGTTATTTCTTATAGCTTATTTATGCATGAAATACTGCCATAGAAAATTTAGGAGGAATACTTGAGCATGTAAATATTCAAGTAACTATACATTTTTTGTCTGTTCTAGTGGTCCCAGAGAGCTAAATTCCTGAGACATGTTACTAATAGTGAAGGGTCTAATTATAAGGAAGCTCTGTCTGGTATTGCTATCCCGTTTCGATTATAAATAATAACAAAGCAGGCTTTATTCACTAAGAACATATTGATCAGTGTCCAGTCTGATAAATGTCAGCATATTGGGAGAGTGAATGGAAGAGCTTGGTGTTTTTTGAAAGATTTCTGGTTTTATACTACCTAGTCATTTTACACATTCATACATTACTATTATGTATCTAAGTGTTAGAGTTATAAAATAATGTTTCATTCTAGAAATAATTGTCACCATAAGTATATATAAAGCCATATCAAATACCATCTACCTATATCAGATTTTCTAAGGACAGCATTTTTAGAAGTAAAATTAATGAATAAAGTATTGTATTTTTGTTGTTCAGTTCAGTTCAGTTACTCAGTCGTGTCTGACTCTTTGTGACCCCATGGACTGCAGCACGCCAGGCCTCCCTGTCTATCACCAACTCCTGGAGCCTACCCAAACTCATGTCCATTGAATCGGTGGTGCCATCCAACCATCTCATCCTTTGTCGTCCCCTGCTCATCCTGCCTTCAATCTTTCCCAGCATCAGGGTCTTTTCAAATGAGTCAGCTCTTTGTATCAGGTGGCCAGAGTATTGGAGTTTCAGCTTCAACATCAGTCCTTCCAATGAACACTCAGGACTGATTTCCTTTAGGATGGACTGTTGTTATTGATTTGCAAAGTCATGTCCGACTCTTTGCAACCCCATGGACTGTAGCACTCCAGGATTCCCTGACCTTCACTATCTCCCGGAGTTTGCTCAAATTCATGTCCATTGAATCAGTGATGCTATTTAACCATCTCATCCTCTGCCACCCACTTCTTTTGCCTTCAATATTTCCTAGCATCAGGGTCTTTTGCAATAAGTTGGCTCTTCACATTATATGGCCAGAATTTTGGAGTTTCCATTTCAGCATCAGTCATTCCAATGAATATTCAGGGTTGATTTCCTTTAGGATTGACTGGTTTGATCTTGCAGTCCTTGAGGAAAGTATATATATGTGTGTGTGTGTGTGTATGTGTGTGTGTGTGTGTGTGTGTGTGCATGTGTGTGTAACACAGTGGTAAAGAATCTCCCTATCAAGGCAGGAGATGAGGGTTCAATCCCTGGGTCTGGAAGATCCCTGGAGTAGGAAATGGCAACTCATTCCAGTACTCTTGCCTGGACAATTCCAATGGTAGAAGAGCCTGGCAGGCTACAGTCCATGGCATCACAGAGAGTTGGACACAACTTAGTGATTTATTATATATATATTTTATATATATATTATATATATGTGTGTATATTTATATATATAGTGTATTTATATTATATATATATATTCAGTTTTGTCAATACAGTCAGGTAACTCATTTCCACCTACAACATATGAGAGGAACTTCTTTTAAAGACGCCAGGAGCATCATTTGCCATGGGTGACTTTTACAAATATGATGGCCAGATTGTTTCTAGTCTACTGGATAATTAATCAAATTACTTCTAAAATATAATTTTAGAAAATATTTTCACATGTGGAAAAGTATTCTTTTTAGTTATATTCAGTTCAGTTCTGATCAGTTCAGTCACTCAGTCATGGCCGACTCTTTGCGACCCCATGAACTGCAGCACACCAGGCCTCCCTGTCCATCACCAACACCTGGAGCCTGCCAAAACTCATGTCCATTGAGTTGGTGATGCCATCCAACCATCTCATCCTCTGTCGTCCTCTTCTCTTCCTGCCTTCAATCTTTCCCAGCACCAGGGTCTTTTCAAATGAGTCAGCTCTTTGCATCAAGTGGCCAAAGTATTGGAGTTTCAGCATCAACATCAGTCCTTCCAATGAACACCCAAGACTGATCTCCTTTAGGATGGACTGGTTGGATCTCCTTGCAGTCCAAAGGACTCTCAAGAGTCTTCTTCCAACAACACAGTTCAAAAGCATCAATTCTTCGGTGCTCAGCTTTCTTTACAGTCCAACTCTCACATCCATACATGACTACTGGCAAAACCATAGTCTTGACTAGATGGACCTTTGTTGGCAAAGTAATGTCTCTGCTTTTTCATTTTTTTTTAAATTTTATTTTATTTTTAAACTTTACATAATTGTATTAATTTTGCCAAATATCAAAATGAATCCACCACAGGTATACATGTGTTCCCCATCCTGAACCCTCCTCCCTCCTCCCTCCCCATACCATCCCTCTGGGTCGTCCCAGTGCACTAGCCCCAAGCATCCAGTATCGTGCATTGAACCTGGACTGGCAACTCGTTTCTTACATGATATTTTACATGTTTCAATGTCATTCTCCCAAATCTTCCCACCCTCTCCCTCTCCCACAGAGTCCATAAGACTGTTCTATACATCAGTGTCTCTTTTGCTGTCTCGTACACTGGGTTATTGTTACCATCTTTCTAAATTCCATATATATGCGTTAGTATACTATATTTATGTTTTTCCTTCTGGCTTACTTCACTCTGTATAATAGGCTCCAGTTTCATCCACCTCATTAGAACTGATTCAAATGTATTCTTTTTAATGGCTGAGAAATACTCCATTGTGTATATGTACCACAGCTTTCTTTATCCATTCATCTGCTGATGGGCATCTAGGTTGCTTCCATGTCCTGGCTATTATAAACAGTGCTGCGATGAACATTGGGGTACACGTGTCTCTTTCCCTTCTGGTTTCCTCAGTGTGTATGCCCAGCAGTGGGATTGCTGGATCATAAGGTAGTTCTATTTCCAGTTTTTTAAGGAATCTCCACACTGTTCTCCATAGTGGCTGTACTAGTTTGCATTCCCACCAACAGTGTAAGAGGGTTCCCTTTTCTCCACACCCTCTCCAGCATTTATTATTTGTAGACTTTTGGATGGCAGCCATTCTGACTGGTGTGAAATGGTACCTCATAGTGGTCTTGATTTGCATTTCTCTGATAATGAGTGCTGTCTAGGTTGGTCATAACTTTCTTTCCAAGGAGTAAGCGTCTTTTAATTTCTTGGCGGCAATCACCATCTGCAGGAATTTTGGAGCCCATAAAAATAGTCAGCCACTGTTTTCACTGTTTCCCCATCTATTTGCCATGGAGTGCTGGGACCGGATGCCATAATCTTAGTTTTCTGAATATTGAGCTTTAAGCCAACTTTTCACTCTCCGTTTTCACTTACATCAAGAGGCTCTTTATTTCTTTTTCACTTTTTGCCATAAGGGTGGTGTCATCTGCATATCTGAGGTTATTGAGATTTCTCCTGGCAATCTTGATTCCAGCTCGTGCTTCCTCCAGCCCAGCGTTTCTCATGATGTACTCTGCATATAAGTTAAATAAACTGGGTGACAATATACAGCCTTGATGTACTCCTTTTCCTATGCACATATAAAGGTACAGAGATGAGATAGAGAACAATAGAAACTCTAAATTTCACCAGAGTCCTACATTTGGAAAGTTAATAGTCCCAAACAGTAGTTTTCACAAGTTAAAAATTGATAACAATTACTATTTTTATTTTACTAGAAAACGAAGACCATGAAAAGCTTGGTGGGAGTGGCTTTCTGTATTTTTTAAACAAAAACCTATGTCTCACTTTTGTATATGAAGTCTAGTCACAGAAAATTTATCTGTAAATTGAAACCTATGAATTTTAACCTATAATCATTCAATGGTTATAGCAGTCTCTGTTGCTAAAAATGTCTTTTTACTTTTAAATAATGGAAATTAATTTACTTTGGTTTTATTACATTTCTGAGTTAATTCTGTAGGAGTTTTGATACCCCAGGAATTGGCAGACTAACATCCAGTCAGCTGCTCTCCTTTGGTCCACATGGCTGCCTGGCTATACTCAAAATAATAATAATAATAATAATAATAATAAGGTTAACTTTCTTTTCTTCCTATAAAGTGAATGAGAATTGAATTCCTGCAGAGAACACTGCTTCACTTGTTGGTAGTCTTGAGCTTTTCATTCCCAGGAAGGATAATAAAAATGTTTTAGGTGCAAATGTCATTTGCTTGACATTTTTAACTAATTTTCACTAACTTAATACTAATTCAGTTGGACTGGTGAACAGGGATTAATTAGCAGGGCATAACTTAATTGCAACAAAGGGAGCAGGAATTTTGAAGAATGTGAACAATGACTTCAATGCCTATCAAAATGTCATCAATGTATTTATTCCATTGTTTTAAAAAAGAAAACTGGGAGATCATTTTCAGTAATCAACTATGATTAAAAAACTAGCACTATATTATTCCTGACATACGATTTTATAGATAAACAGTAAAATATTTTAAAGAAGTAAGAGATGTCAGGAGGGAGCTTGTTTAGTTCACTACCTTCAGGCACTTAAAATACAATTGTACTTATTATCCCCATTTTCACATTAAAGATTTGTTGAAAATGAATTATAAGTGGTCTGTCTATGATCACTGAATTCAGGAGCAGTGGTAGGAGATACCTCCACTAAAACTAAAGCTCTCCAGCCCCTGTCTCATTACACTATACAGTTCTTTTGTTTCAGATGAAATTGCCATTTGTTTCTTTTTCAAATGCAAGCAGGAGATTTTAGAGACAGATTCTAAAATTGTGTAAGATACTCTCATATACTACCAATTAAGTGTAATTTGGTACAAATTTTCTGGGAAACAATTTGGCAAGAGCCTTAAAAATGTTTTTATACTTTACTCAGTAATTTTACTTCTAAAATTGCTATCCTTAAGACATTCTGATATAAAGTGTTGATGGCTAGAAAAAAAAAAGGTACAGGGTATTTGTTATGACTTGATTTATGAAAGGGAAAACTGAAAATCTCAATATCCTATTATAATACAATGGTTAAGTGAATTGTGTTATAATTATATTAGGAATTATTTTGCAGTGATTCAAATTATGTTTTTGAATAAGTATTGCATGGCATGGGAAATAATTATAACATGACATTGAGTGATTATAGCCTGAAATAAAACTTTAGAGACTCAAGTTTTATAAAAATACTTTACATGAGTATATGTGTACTCTGTTGTGTCCAACTCTTTGTGACCGCATAGACTGCAGCCCACCAGGCTTGTTTGTCCATGGGATTCTCCAGGCAAGAATATTGGAGTGGGTTGTCATGTCTTCTTCCAGGGCATCTTCTAGCCCAGGGATGGAATATCTCCTACACTGGCAGGTGAATTCTTTGCAACTAATTCCACATGGATCTCCTGTGTTGCAGGCAGATTCTTTACCATCTGAGCCACCATGGAAGCCCCTGTATGTGTATAAATATGTATAAATAATGAAAAAATTCTGTGTTCTTCTTTACAGTTTTTTGACTTACCATGTTTTGTTTAATGATGAGAATTAAAACACATTTTAAAGTATAGTCAATCTCAATAGATGCAGAGAAAGCCTTTGACAAAATTCAACATCCATTTATGATAAGAACTCTCCAGAAAGCAGGAATAGAAGGAACATACCTCAACATAATAAAAGCTATATATGACAAACCCACAGCAAACATTATCCTCAATGGTGAAAAATTGAAAGCATTTCCTCTAAAGTCAGGAACAAGACAAGGGTGCCCACTTTCACCATTACTATTCAACATAATTTTGGAAGTTTTGGCCACAGCAATCAGAGCAGAAAAAGAAATAAAAGGAATCCAAATTGGAAAAGAAGAAGTAAAACTCTCACTGTTTGCAGATGACATGATCCTTTACATAGAAAACCCTAAAGACTCCACCAGAAAATTACTAGAACTAATCAATGATTATAGTAAAGTTGCAGGATATAAAATCAACACACAGAAATCCCTTGCATTCCTATACACTAATAATGAGAAAACTGAAAGAGAAATTAAGGAAACAATTCCATTCACCATTGCAACGGAAAGAATAAAATACTTAGGAATTTATCTACCTAAAGAAACTAAAGACCTATATATAGAAAACTATAAAACACTGGTGAAAGAAATCAAAGAGGACACTAATAGATGGAGAAATATACCATGTTCATGGATTGGAAGAATCAATATAGTGAAAATGAGTATACTACCCAAAGCAATTTATAGATTCAATGCAATCCCTATCAAGCTACCAACGGTATTCTTCACAGAGCTAGAACAAATAATTTCACAATTTGTATGGAAATACAAAAAACCTCGAATAGCCAAAGCTATCTTGAGAAAGAAGAATGGAACTGGAGGAATCAACCTACCTGACTTCAGACTCTATTACAAAGCCACAGTTATCAAGACAGTATGGTACTGGCACAGAGACAGAAATATTGATCAATGGAACAAAATAGAAAGCCCAGAGATAAATCCATGCACCTATGGACACCTTATCTTTGACAAAGGAGGCAAGAATATACAACGGATTAAAGACAATCTCTTTAACAAGTGGTGCTGGGAAAACTGGTCAACCACTTGTAAAAGAATGAAACTAGAACACTTTCTAACACCTTACACAAAAATAAACTCAAAATGGATTAAAGATCTAAACGTAAGACCAGAAACTATAAAACTCCTAGAGGAGAACATAGGCAAAACACTCTCCGACATACATCACAGCAGGATCCTCTATGACCCACCTCCTAGAATATTGGAAATAAAATCAAAAATAAACAAATGGGACATAATTAAACTTAAAAGCTTCTGCACAACAAAGGAAACTATTAGCAAGGTGAAAAGGCAGCCTTCAGAATGGAAGAAAATAATAGCAAATGAAGCAACTGACAAACAACTAATCTCAAAAATATACAAGCAACTCCTACAGCTCAACTCCAGAAAAATAAATGACCCAATCAAAAAATGGGCCAAAGAACTAAATAGACATTTCTCCAAAGAAGACATACAGATGGCTAACAAACATATGAAAAGATGCTCAACATCACTCATTATCAGAGAAATGCAAATCAAAACCACTATGAGGTACCATTTCACGCCAGTCAGAATGGCTGCCATCCAAAAGTCTACAAGCAATAAATGCTGGAGAGGGTGTGGAGAAAAGGGAACTCTCTTACACTGTCGGTGGGAATGTAAACTAGTACAGCCACTATGGAGAACAGTGTGGAGATTCCTTAAAAAACTGGAAATAGAACTGCCTTATGATCCAGCAATCCCACTGCTGGGCATACACACTGAGGAAACCAGAAGGGAAAGAGACACGTGTACCCCAATGTTCATCGCAGCACTGTTTATAATAGCCAGGACATGGAAGCAACCTAGATGCCCATCATCAGATGAATGGATAAGAAAGCAGTGGTACATATACACAATGGAGTATTACTCAGCCATTAAAAAGAATACATTTGAATCAGTTCTAATGAGATGGATAAAACTGGAACCTATTATACAGAGTGAAGTAAGCCAGAAAGAAAAACACCAATACAGTATACTAACACATATATATGGAATTTAGAAAGATGGTAACAATAACCCTGTGTACGAGACAGCAAAAGAGACACCGATGTATAGATCAGTCTTATGGACTCTGTGGGAGAGGGAGAGGGTGGGGAGATTTGGGAGAATAGCATTGAAACATGTATAATATCATGTATGAAACGAGTCGCCAGTCCAGGTTCGATGCACGGTACTGGATGCTTGGGGCTGGTGCACTGGGACGACCCAGAGGGAGGGTAGGGGAGGGAGGAGGGAGGAGGGTTCAGGATGGGGAACGCGGGTATACCTGTGGCAGATTCATTTCGATATTTGGCAAAACTAATACAATATTGTAAAGTTTAAAAATAAAATAAAAGTTAAAAAAAATTTATTAAAATATTTTAAAATATTATTAAAATTAAAATATTATAATTAAAATTAAAATATTATTTAAAAAATTATTAAAAAATAATAATAAATATGAAAATATAAAACTTGAACAAAAAAAATAAAAAAAAATAAAGTATAGTCAAAGAATGAATTAGAGAGAATCAACCATTTTCCTTTGACTCTAGTCAATCATTTCCTCAGAGATTCTTGATTTAACTTCTTGGTTTCTAGTGAAAATATTTAGGTCTCTCTTCTTCTAAGCTTCTTCTAAACACTAATACCATATAAAGGATGAAATTGTTGGGGGAGGAGACCTACCTTAATGACATTTATCAAATTTTCTCTTTATGATATAATCTGGGCCTCCTGGTGACTCAGATGGTAAAGAATCTGCCAGAAAGCAGGAGATTGGATTCAGTACTTGGGTCAGGAAGATCCTCTGGAGAAGAAAATAACTACCAACGCCAGTATTCTTACCTGGAGAATTCCATGGATAGAGAAGACTAGTGGGCTACAGTTCATGGGGTTGCAGAGTCAGGGACACAACTGAGCGACTAACACTTTCACTTTCATACTAATATCTAGTTCAGATTCTTTCAATATATATGCTAAAACTTATATATGGAATAAGATGCCTTCCCTTTGGCAAATGGTAATGAAATAAACTAATAATTTTTCAGTGAATCCTCATGTCTTTACCAACACATTTTGTATGCAATACAAATGGAGCTAAAATAAAATGTTTAGTTAGAAATGGAAACAAATTTGCAAAGAAATCAAGGCTGTTCAGTGATGGTGGTGGTGGCATTACCGATTTCCTAATAAATTAGTTTGATTAATTGGACTTTGATTTTCAGAAATCAGCAGTTATACTTTTGTAATACACTAAGAACCAGGGAACATCAGAAAGTGCCAGATGTTATATTTTAATACTGGTTGAGCTTTGCTTGGGAGCATTGGCTTAAGAGCTGGAACTCAAGAGTTTTAGGCTTTGCTAATTTATTGAGAGGCCTTGAGCACATCAGGCACCCTTCTGTAAAATGGAGCACTGGACTAGGAACAGTGATTTTTCAAACTGTTCCTGACTGGAAGCTCCAGGGAGATAGGCACCATGAGAGTTTTATCTCACAGATCTGGGGGGCCTATATAATAGCCTGCATGTGGCTAGTACATAACCAGAGCTTAGTGCTGTGAGTTAAATGAATGAATGTGTCCTCTGGAGCCCTGCCTGGAGTCAGCTTTTCTATCAGATTTTCAGCCAGCATAATGCTACATGTATCTGCTTTATATATCAGGTAGATGTAAGGTAAGATTACATTAAAAATATAAAGGATAATTCTACTGCTGTAAATAAAAGTTTAAAAGCTTTAGGATAAAGTCTTTTCAATTCTGTGATAATTTAATGTTACTATTGTGCTATTATTTAAAAATGCAGATCATAACACCTGTGACTCTCATTTTCCCCTTCTATACAATTTAAAAATCTATGATAGAGCTGTGTGTAAATTGTATTTGTGAAACAGCAAGGGATGATATGTGTTTTGATGGATGGATTGGAGGTGACAAGGCAGAGAAGGAGATGATGGGGTATGCCAGTCAAAGGAACAGCTTGTACAAAGGCAAACAACCACAAGTGAGCATGGCAACTTTGAAAATGAAAGTGAAAGTCACTCAGTCATGTCTGACTCTGTGACCCCATGGACTGTACAGTTCATAGAATTCTCCAGGCCAGAATACTGGAGGGGGTAGCAGCCGGGGCTGCAGGGGATCTTCCCAACCCAGGGATTGAACCCAGGTCTCCTGCATTGTAGGATGATTCTTTACCAGCTGAGCCACAAGGCAAGCCCAACTTTAGACAGGCAAGAAGTATGTGACTTGGGTGCAAGGTCGAAAGAAGATAGTAAGAAATGTGGCTGGAAGAGGCTCCCAGTATAAAAACCTTGTATGCTTGCTTAGGACTTGAGCTGTATCTGGTGGGGAAGCAAGTCTAGACTTTTAAGAAAGTGAGATATTTGTGTTTTACTATGAGTAAAACACATATGAGTCTCAGTGTTGAGATTAGCTCTTTGGAGTCTGAGGGTTATCTGTTAAGACACCTATTGATCTTGGGTTTAATGAAACTGGTATCATAAATACTCAAAAATGTTATCTTTTCTCAGAAAATGGCATACTTTCTCTTTTTTCACACTGGGTTTACAGAATTCTAAAAATGATTCCTTATATATATCATTCCTAATATGTCAATCCTAAAGTAAACAAGTCCTAAATATTCATTGGAAAGACTGATGATGAAGCTGAAGCTCCAGTACTTTGGCCACCTGATGCAAAGAAATGACTCATTTAAAAAGATCCTGATGCTGGGAAAGATTGAAGGCAGGAGGAGAGGGTACAACAGAGGATGAGATGGTTGGATGGCATCACCAAGTCTATGGACATGAGTTTGAGCAAGCTCTGGGAGATGGTGATGGACAGGGAAACCTGACATGCTGCAATCCAAGGGGTTGCAAAGAGTTGGACGTGACTGAACTGAACTCAACTTGCAGAATTCTAAAAATGATCCCGTGTATATAGTCAGAGCTCTTCCAAAGACAAAGCATACTGTCTTAATTAGGAATACACTTTGATTTATTCTACCTGGACATGAAGACAGAGAAGAAAATGGCAACCCACTCCAGTATTCTTGCCTAGAGAATCCTGTGGACAGAGGAGCCTGGTGGGCTGCAGTCTATGGGGTTGCACAGAGTCAGACATGAGTGAATTGACTTAGCAGCAGCAACAGCAGCAGGACATGAAGAAGGGATAAAAAAATCAACCCTGAAGTCAAATAAAAGAAGTTACTATTAATTACATATAGTCTACTGAAATGTAACTTCATTTGTTTATGACTATAAGAGTACATCATGTGACATGCCAGGCTGGATGAAGCAAAAGCTAGAATCAAGATTGCCAGGAGAAATATCAATAACCTCAGATATGCAGATGACACCACCCTTATGGAAAAAAGTGAAGAGGAACAAAAAAGCTTCTTGAAAATGAAAGAGGAGAGTGAAAAAGCTGGCTTAAAACTCAACTTTCAAAAACTAAGATCATGGCATCCAGTCCCATCAGTTCAGCTCAGTCACTCAGTCATGTCCAACTCTATGCAACCCCATGGACTGCAGCATGCCAGGCTTCCCTGTCCATCACCAACTCCTGGAGCTTACTCAAACTCATGTCCATTGAGTCGGTGGTACCATCCAACCATCTCATCCTCTGTTGTCCCCTGCTCCTCCTGCCTTCAATCTTTCCCAGCATCAGGGTCTTTTCCAATGAATCAGTTCTTCGCATCAGGTGGCCAAAGTACTGGAGTTTCAGCTTCAGCATCAGTCCTTCCAGCGAGTAGTCAGGACTGATTTCCTTTATGATGGACTGGTTGGATCTCCTTTCTGTCCCAGGGACTCTAAAGAGTCTTCTCCAACAACACAGTTCAAAAGTATAAATTCTTCTGCGTTCAGCTTTCTTTATAGTCCAACTCACATCCATACATGACTACTGGAAAAACCATAGCTTTGACCAGATGGACCTTTGTTGGCAAAGTAATGTCTCTGCTTTTTAATATGTTGTCTAGGTTGGTTATAACTTTTCTTCCAAAGAGCAAGCATCTTTTAATTTTATGGCTGCAGTCACTATCTGCAGTGATTTTGGAGCCCCAAAATACAAAGTCTGTCACTGTTTCCTTTGTTTCTCCATCTATTTGCTATGAACTGTTGGGACCCAATGCCATAATCTTAGTTTTCTGAATTTTGAGTTTTAAGCCAACTTTTTTACTCTGCTCTTTCAGTTTCATCAAATACTCTTTAGTTCTTCACTTTCTACTGTAAGTGTGGTGTCATCTGCCTGTATGAGGTTATTGATATTTCTCCCAGCAATCTTGATTCTAGTTTATGCTTCATCCAGTCCAGCATTCTTCATGATGTACTCTGCATATAAGTTAAATAAGCAGGGTGACATATACAGCCTTGACATACTCCTTTCCTGATTTGGAACCAGTCTGTTGCTTCATGTCTGGTTCTAACAGTTGCTTCTTGACCTACATATAGATTCTCAGGAGGCAGGTCAGGTGGTCTGGTATTCCGATCTCTTTAAGAATTTTCCACAGTTTGTTGTGATCCAGTCCCATCACTTCATGGCAAATAGATGAGAAAACAATGGAAACAGTGACAGATTTTATTTTTGAGGGCTCCAAAATCACTGCAGATGTTGACTGCAGCCATGATTTAAAAGACACTTGCTCCTTAGAAGAAAAGCTATGACCAACCTAGACAGCATATTAAAAAGCATAGACATTATTTTATCATCAAAGGTCTGTATAGTCAAAGCTATGGTTTTTCCAGTAGTAATGTGTGGATATGAGAGTTGAACCTCTCACATAAAGAAAGCTGAGCACCGAAAAATTGATGCTTCTGAAATGTGGTGTTGGAGAAGTCTCTTGAGAGTCCTTTGGGCTGCAAGGAGATCCAACCAGTCAATCGTAAAGGAATTCAGTCCTGAATATTCATTGGAAGGACTGATGATGAAGCTGAAGCTCCAATACTTTGGCCACCTGATGCAAAGAACTGGCTCCATAGAAAAGACTCTGATGCTGGGAAAGATTGAAGGCAGGATGAGAAGGGGACTACAGAGGATAAGATGGTTGGATGACATCACTGACTTGATGGACGTGTGTTTGAGCAAACTCTGAGAGTTGGTGATGGACAGGGAAGCCAATGTGCTGCATTCCATGGGGTCACAGAGTTGGACACGACTGAGTGACTGAAGTGAACTGATAAGATACTCAGTTGGGAGCTATCTGCCAAGAGATTGGATATGACATTCAAAGCAGAGTACATTGAAATTGGGAATAATGGACCAGGTGTGACAGTTATCTTGAAAGTTTTATTTTATAACTTAAAACTAAATTTTGCCTTATATAAGATACTTATTGGGCTTTCCAGTTGGCAATAGTGGTAAAGAACCTGCCTGCCAATGCAGGAGACATAAGAAAAGCATTTCGATCCCTGAATCAGGAAGATCCCTGGAGGTGGGCATGACAACCCACTCCAGTATTCTTGCATGGAGAATCCCATGGATAGAGGAGCCTGGTGGGCTACTGTCTGTAGAGTCACAAAGAATTGGGCACCACTGCAGTGACTTAGCACACACGCATTCAGGCAAGGCATTTATGAGCTTCCCGGGTGGTGCAGTTGTAAAGAATCTGCTCGCTACTGCAGGAGACACAAGAGATGAGCGTTCAATCCCTATGTCAGAAAGGTCCCCTAGAGGAGGAAATGGCAACCCCTCCAGTATTCTTGCCTGGAAAATTCCATGGATAGAGGAGCCTGGTGGGCTACAGTCCATGGGATCACAGAGAGTTGGACACGACTGAGCACAAACATCAGCACAAAGATACTTATTAGGGCTTTCATTTACAGAAGAAAATAAGATTATGCTCATATCTCCATGACAGACACACCGTGATAGAGCACATGCTATATATAAGGGATTGGGTGGAGCTTGTCAGTAGGTATGACTTTGGTCTATTTAACACTTAGTTTTAATTTGTCACTTTATGACATTTGGACTTTAGTATATATTGTGAATCAGAATAATAAAAAAAGTCAATGTCTTAAGGAAAGTGAAGAAAAGAATGATGCACTTAAAATGTAATAAAAGTCCTCTTTTGGTACACTACTAAACAGAGAATATTGCTAAAACTGGGAGATTTCATTCATTCAAGCATGAATCTTGAAAGAAATAATTAAAAGGATGTGAAATGACTGTTACCAAAATGAATCTAAAACAATGAAAATTCTGTAAGGCAACAAAAATAGAAATAGATTAATCTGTTTGACCATTAAGCTATTCAGTGTAATATTTATACATGTATGTATATATTTTAAAATTACTTTTATGGTTTTTGCTCCCCTAGCACCAATTCTATTTTCAACTTGAGGGAAATATTAACATTAGCTAAAACTTGAAATCTATTCAGGCTCATGCAGAAATACCTTCTTAGTTCTGCCTAGAACTTCATCAAATAGTCAAGAAACAGAATTCAGGCAGGAGTGGAGAATGAAAAAAAAAGCAAATGGCTTTTAAAGAGAGCTAAAAAAAGCATTACATTTTTTTTTTTTGAATACTCAAATGTTTGGTAGGGAAAATAAAGCCTAGCCTTTCTTTAACATTTACCATGTGCAAGACTAAACTGGGCTAAACTGAAATCCCCATTTAATTCCTACAATGAACCTATGAAATAAACACTGTTATCCTATTTCACAGATGAGATTCAGAGTGATAAATAAGTTGCCTTAGGTTACAAAGGTAAGTGGTAGATCTGTTCCCAGACCTAGGACCTCCTGAGGCTGATCTTTCATGATACCTCCAGGCACTCTTCCATGTCACCATGGCCATTCCCCTATCATACTTTTCTCACCGTATTATAATTGTCTTTTTACCTCCTGTCTCCCCCTACTTCATCGTTAGCTCCACCAAAGCAAAGACAGCATATTACCCTTCTAGTTCCAGGAATTTAATGCAGTGACATGCCTCACAGTAGAAGCTCAGTAAGTGCCCATTGAAAGACTAATATTTTCAGGAGTCACTGAAAGTTAATATAGTAAAGAAAACATTGTATTGTTATGGAAACTAACTGATCTGGAAAGTGCCAATTGCTTCTATAGTTCTGTTAGATGTTCCTTTTTTCAAAGATGAACTCTTTCAGAAAGATAGGAGAGCTGATCACTATTGCATATAGGAATTCAGAAGAGTAAGAAAAAATCCGCAAAGATCCTGAAGTGATGTGACATGATATCACAGTATTAGGAAAGGTTAAGGGGATGGATATTGAAAGCACAATTTAATTAAGGGTTTTTACATTTACGACGGCTCATCTTCTACACACAGACGCAACCTGCTTTTCATGGATAGTGAGCTCCAAGTGAAAGGAATATTCCAGGCCTTAGGTCATTTTTTAAAGGTTAAAATGCAATTAGCATAGGAAAGAAAACTATTTTATATGAAAACCTTATTTGGTATAATTTAATGAGGACAAATCAACTTAGACTTCAGCTCAAGGGATTCAAATTCTATCAGAGAAAAACATTTCTGATTATAAGGAAGAGTTTACCAAGGGAGTTGGGAGGGGATTCTGAGTTTGCACATGCACCTTTCACAGGGACTGTCCTGACTTCTATAATCATGTCTTGCTCGATGATGCTCTGATGATAATGTGATTATATGTCCATTTTAATCTGGGTCTTTAATTGCCTTGTCTGAAAGCTACAGGGAATAAAATTTCTATACCTCTGTCTCTTTAAGCATGTTTCTGCCATTTGTCCCCTTTCTAAATGGTGCTTGGAGCTTGAATTCTGCTGTTGCTCTCAGCAGTCTTTAGGAGTCAAAGACCTGAAGGAGCAAGGGCTACCATGCAGCCTGCAGTGCCCACCTCTGCCAGCATGGACATTGCCAGTTTTTTAAGCCTTACAGAAGGCTGGTGAATACGCTTTTGCTCCCTGCACATAAATTTATTAGTAAAATAAAAATATTTCAGAGTGAAGAAAACATATGGAGAGTGGAGTTGTTATCAGCCATGTCAAGTTGCATGACACATGCAATGATGCTTTTGTTGATTTTGTTGTCTTGCAATTGGTTAATATGAATCCACTTCCAATATGTAGTAAGGTCTGTTATCCTGAATTTTGAAGTAGTTATGAAAATAATTATAAAGTAGCAACTAGACTGAAATGAAAGTTAATGACCTATTTTATTTATTTGATGACATTGTAATACATTGTTTTCTGAGACTGTTCCCGGCTGTCTTGAGACTGTCTTCGATCCATGATGAGATCCGTACCCACTCAGAGAGTCACTACATGGTGCTGTGTTGTAATAGCCCATATGCTCATCAGCCCATCTCACTGGATTATTAGATCTTTCGGAGCAGACCTGTGTCTTGTTACTTTTTTCCTCAATACAGCATTTTGCAGACTGTGCCGTAGTCAATAAGTATTTGTCAGATTCCTTTTTGTTGGAAATAGTCTTTCTCTCTTTTTTCTTACTTATTCATCTCTCACTTTCTTCAGGTCCTCTCCATCTGTCCCAAGGACATGAGAGCCGATATCTGTGTTCATCTAAACCGGAAGGTTTTTAATGAACATCCTGCTTTTCGATTGGCCAGCGATGGGTGTCTGCGAGCCTTGGCAGTAGAATTCCAAACTATTCACTGTGCTCCTGGGGACCTCATTTACCATGCTGGAGAAAGTGTGGATGCCCTCTGCTTTGTGGTGTCAGGATCCTTGGAAGTCATCCAGGATGATGAGGTGGTGGCTATTTTAGGTACTGTGAACTTTCCTAATGTAGTAGCAAACGTGTAACAGTTTTAGAGGTTTTTACTTCTCAGGTTTCTTAAGAGAAATTTCCTTTGCTGGGTGACTTTGGAAATTGGGTCACTAATGAGATGATGAATCTCAGTGAAAACTAGTAATGCCATTTCAGCAAGGAACATTAGTATTGGTCATAGCTTAATGGGCTGCACTGGGTTTGATTAAACTTTCTTTGGCAACAATACGACAATGCCTTTTAAACGAGAGGTGATCACAGCCTAGGGTGACTGAACTTCCATGTTGGTAAGTGTGAAAATGGCTTGTGAAATGATTGTTAGGTTAGTAACCTACAGTATTTGTCTCAGAGGGACAACAGAACCTTTGCAGATCAACACTTCCCTTTAGAGATGTATAAACTGAGGCTTTATACATTCAACAACAGCCAACCAGTTCAGTGGCTGGTTCAGCTAGCTACCTGAGAATTAGTACTTGAGTACAGATCATCTTTCCCCAGATCTTTCTGCTTGCTTGCAATGGACCTAAGTAATGAGCAGAAAGTAATGAGGAGATATTTGAATTTGACCTGTTATATTGAAATGATCACAATGCAAGTAAACTTAGGTTTTTAAAGCTGGTTCTACCCATCTATATTTATGAGTGAGAAAAATTATTCAGCTAGTAATAAATTTGTTCTAAAATTCAGAGACCTGATATAGTTGTGCTAATGAAAAAAGGCAGTGACAGTACATGTGAGTGAAAAATTTTTTTAAAAAATTGCATGTTTGGGGACAGTGTAATCCATTTTATACTTTATCTTGGTAAAAATTGCTAAATGATATGTTAGATCATTTTCTGATCAAATATCTGCAGCATGAAGTCCACATAGATAAAAAAGGAAGCAATAATGAGGCCAGAGGAGAAGAATTTCTTGTGTTTTTTCAAGTAAAATAAGTTAGAATTGTAGGATGTCAGCTCTCTTTTGATCACATTTTTCATGGCTTCTGTCTCATGAAAAATGAGCTCAATTTTTAAGCTATTGGATTTTTTAGCTACTGAGGTCAACCTACCATAACTTGAATGCTACTTATTCTTATAAGTAAAAGATTGACTGGTGTATTTTAGAAACTGCAAAAGCAAAATCCAGCCCCCAAATGAAGGATTGATTCAAAAAGCACAATTACCTGAAAAAGACAGAATCGAGAATTGAGAAACTATGACTCTTCCTAAGAAAATAGGTTCAGTAAATTTGTAAGGGTTACAAAAATTAGTTCAAGGATGCAAATGACTGAACACTATTGTTTGTAAAACTTTCTTTAACTGTTGAGAAATAATATTACATTTATGCGTAAATTTCTTTTAGAAGCTATTTTTATTTATTTTTTTGTTTGGTTGGAAAAATGCATGTAGCTCTTAGAATCAGCACTCTGGGTGTGTTTAATGTTGCTTAGTGTGTGTTCTGCTTTGTTTCCTGGAGCATAAAGGAGTTATGTAATACTTCATAAAAAGTGTACTTTTCACTAGAACAATCCTTTGTGGTAAAATGTAGCATATACACACTACAACAATTCTTGTTTGCTTAAAGAAGATGTTAAAACACAAGCCCAAAACAGGCGTATTTTTTCCTACATGTTCATGTCAATGGTGGGTGGTATAGCAGACATCAAATATAATAAAACGAGTACTGTTGTGATAAATTTCCTAGACTGTGCACTCATTGTCATTTGTTTTGCCCCATTTTCTTCATTGCAGCTTCACCTTGCTAGTTTCTTTTCTAAAAAGATGGATTGAGAAAGCCCTGAGTGCAGTGCCTCTGGGCTAGGTCTGCTAAGCTGGAATCATTTGCTCAGTGAAACAGACAAAATGCATTTTCTTTTCATTTTAAAATAAAATGGTAGCTAGTTTTGCCCAATGACACAGTAAAAATGAACACAGGGCCTCTGGGTATTGGTCCAGTCTCATCATGTATCTGTCATATTTTATTTCTTTGAATGAATGCTTTTTGTTTATCCTCCTCAAAAATCTGAACATTTCAGAGACTTTTCATCTCTTGGTTTAATGAGTTAAATTACATGTATACCTCTCTGGCAATTTTTCTTCCCTTTATTCTGTGGGTCTCTAACAAAGATTAGCTCAGCCAAAAGGCGATCAAAAGTTTCTGTTTAAAAAAAAATTTTTGCCCTGAAAGTGATCTTCCAAGAAAGAGCTAAGTGCGGGGGCGGGGTATGGGAAGGCATGACGCTGGAGAGGCTCACAGGGTCGCCTAGGTGCCCTGCTACTGCTAAGTCGCTTCAGTCGTGTCCGACTCTGTGCGACCCCATAGATGGCAGCCCACTAGGCTCCTCCGTTCCTGGGATTCTCCAGGCAAGAACAGTGGAGTGGGTTGCCATTTCCTTCTCCAATGCATGAAAGTGAAAAGGGAAAGTAAAGTCGCTCAGTCGTGCCTAACTCTTAGCGACCCCATGGACTGCAGCCTACCAGACTCCTCTGTCCATGGGATTTTCCAGGCAAGAGTACTGGAGTGGGTTGCCATTGCCTTGTGCTGGCCAAAGTCACATCCTCATGGTGTCTGTGATTTGAATCATCAATGACAAGATAGTTGTGGATAAAAACTTTGAGAACTCTGCCCTGGTGTTGCACCTTCTACCAATCTGGCAGGAAGGCAGTCTGAGGAGATTGTGGAGTAGGAGTGTGGACTCATAGTGAATTTCTGCAGGAGACGGTGTGTGATGTCACATGTGAGACATGTTTGCACCACATGCCCCAAGGAGTGTGTCTGCCATGGTCCAGATATGCTCTTGTGCTCATATGGCTTATAGGTTCCATCTATGAGCCTGTTGAAGCTTGTCTGTTGCCACCTGTGCTTCATCTAAGGGGTATGGAACCTGCTAGAAGGATCTTTCTTAATGAACCAGCTTCTTGACTTGTAGATTGTCTCGCCAGCTCTGTTGTGTGACTTCACAGTGTGAATTCCACCCAGGATGCATGTTTTCAGACTTTTCTAAGCCAGCAATACTTTCTTTCATAACTAAAAAGGATTTTTATTTTTCATTTAACACTTAAGATGCTTAACTATGTTTTAGGATAGGGAGGGAAAAGGAGTAACTCATCCACATCACTTCTGACACTGTGCTGACTGTTCATTCTTTTTATAATCCTATATTTTTCTTATTTCTAATTTTTTTGTAGCCTAATTTTGAAATAATTGCAAACTTAATGAAAAGTTGTAAAAGTTATCAGCACATGAAGTTTGGCATATATCAAGGTTTTCTATCTTATTGAGTAAGTTAATTAGGTTTTCTGTATCTTTACTTATTTTTTTTCCTCTTGATCTATACTGGAACTGAGAGTGACGTGTTATTTTATTATTAATGTGTTGTATCTATGTCTCTTTGTATTTCCCATAGTTTGCTATTTATACTGTTTATTACTGTGTTATTTGGTACACAGATATTTGTAACTACTATATCTTCAGCTGAATTGTGACTTTTAGCACTGAACTCTTTTCTATTATATCACAACCCTTGTAAGGGCCAGACAGAAACAGCATCCCCTCCCCCATCTGCATATACCTCAGAAAAATGGATTTGTCTAAGTTGATCTGATAGGAGAAATAAGTAGGCCTTGCTCTCTCTTATGCTGATTTATTTGCCAGTTGAAAAGTAGAGGTGAGGTCATTTTAAAATTAATTAAAATCTCTGAATCCAAAAACCAGGTGCAGTTCATTCCCTTGGATCTTTGCCTCTCAACGGTCTCTTGGTAGCTCCATAATTCTTTAGGGTGTCAAAAGTGTTAAGGTGTTTAATGAATAAGTTCTGAAGCAGAACTAATTAATGGAAAGATAAAAATATAGTCAATAAATACCTTCTCTTTTAACATGGAGAGGTGGCTTCAAGATGTTTTCTAAATAGGGCACATGAAGATAATTGCAGTTCATGTCTTTTTCTAAATTGAAGTTCTTTCAGTTCTTACACCTCCACTTTTTTTTCTTTTGACCTTCCCACTTTTTATAAAACACAAAGAATTCCAAATTAAGTTCATGATGCATACATAATATTGTATGTGCTTTAATATCTTCTTGCATTTTTGTTTTTACCCTGTAATTACTTAATGTGAACAGATTTATTGGTATGCCTAAAATAGCCAGGTTACTTTTAAGTGTCTGACAAAGTATACTGTACCTTATAGAGACTATACAAATGTCATTTCCCCACTAACTTTAGACCCATCTTGTAAAATAGTTGATTTGCTGCATTCACATTTTGACTTTTCTCTTTTCACTGATTATTAAAATCATATGGTTAGAATTATTAATCTAAGGCAATCTATATCTAAGTCTGTTAACTGTAACTTTAAGTTCCCAAGAGAACCATGCTTATTTATGTGGAGTTTAAATACAGGCTTAGATGTTTTTTTTTTTTTTTCTTGTTTCATACATGATATTTTACATGTTTCAATGCCATTCTCCCAAATCTTCCCACCCTCTCCCTCTCCCATAGAGTCCACTGAAGGAAGAAGGCATAAGAGAAGACGAAAGAGACAGAATTAAATGAACTTAATAATATAAAATGGCTTCCCAGGTGGCACAGTGATAAAGAATCTGCCTCCAATACAGGAGACATACGTTCAATCTCTGGGTGAGGAAGATCCCCTGGAGTAGTAAATGGCAACCTGACTGAAGTATCCTTGCCTGGAAAACTCCATGGACTTAGGAACCTGGTGGTCTATAGTCCATGGAGTCCACAGAGAGTTGAGCAAGACTGAGCGCACACACACAACACAACACAGCAATATGAAAACTGTAATTTCTATTACCTGGGTAAAGACTCCATTTTAATTAGAATCGTTATTTAGAATCAGTTCATCTCTTATAAACATTTGTCAATTATCAAATAAAACATGAATTCTTCAAAGAATTTGAAAATTTCTCTCAAAGAAAACATAAGAACTCAAAATCTGCTTCTTATTTTTATCCCCCGCCCACCCCCCCCCAAAAAAAAAAACCCAGAAACCTGAGATGTGAATGAATAATATTCTTCTATTTTGAGAATCTGTGAAAATGTTACTTTAGTGTTGTGGCTTAGATTTCTTCCCATATACTTGTTGAAAGTCAAGTGTTTCACACTTAAATTCTTTAAAGGGCTTTTCCCAAGCTCCAGAAAATTATTTTCCTTTGTATCCACATTTCTTTGTTTTGAGATGCTGTACTGTGAACCAGGTATATTTGCTCTACATATTGTGATGATGATGAGCTTAGTTAATTTAGACATTTTTATGAAAGTAAACCAGTTATTTGCTTTAAAAAACTCATGCCTGTCTTCTTTTAAATTTTCTAAGTAGTGAGTAAAACATTGTTTGTCTATAGCTTATGTTATACACTTTAGAATTCCTCAGTATGTAGATTTTAGGGTAAAATATAGTCTATTATCTGGTAATTTAGACTTAGGGGGTTCTGTGCTGCCTTAGCAGTAAAAAAAAAAAAAAAAAGAAGAAGAAAAGAAAGGAAAAAAGTCCTGCTGCCAGTGCTGGATACCTGGGTTTGATCTCTGGGTTGGGAAGATACCGAGGAGAAGGAAATGGCAACTCACTCCACTATTCTTGCCTAAGAAATCCCATGAACAGAGGAACCTGGTGGGCTACAGTCCATGGGGTCACCAAGAGTTGGACATGACTTAGTGACTAAACAACAAAACAAAGTTTAGACTTAACTTCACACCCTTTCCCTGCCATCCTTCAAAACTGATCTTGTTCATTCTATTTTCTTGGTGTCTCTTTAACCTATACGTAATGTACTTTCTATGGAGGGCCACCCAAGATGGATGGGTCATGGTGGGGATTTCTGACAAAATGAGGTCTACTGGAGAAGGGAATGGCAAACCACTTCAGTATTATTGCCTTGAGTACCCCATGAACAGTATGAAAAGGCAAAAAGATGGGACACTGAAAGATGAACTCCCCAGGTTGGTAGTTGCCCAATATACTACTGGAGATCAGTGGAGAAATAACTCCAGAAAGAATGAAGAGATGGAGCCAAAGCAAAAACAACACCCAGGTGTGGTAGTGACTGGTGATGGAAGCAAGGTCCGATGCTGTAAAGAGCAGTATTGCACAGGAACCTGAAATGTTAGGTCCATGAATCAAGGCAAAATGGAAGTGGTCAAACAGGAGATGGCAAGAGTGAATGTCAACATTTTAGGAATCAGTGAATTAAAATGGACTGGAATGGGTGAATTTAACTCAGATGACCATTATATCTACTACTGTGGGCAAGAATCCCTTAGAAGAAATGGAGTAGCCATCATAGTCAACAAAAGTCTATAAATGCAGTATTTGGATGCAATCTCAAAAAACAACAGAATGATCTCTGTTCCTTCCCAAGGCAAACCATTCAATATCATGGTAATGCAAGTCTATGCGCCGATCAGTAATGCTGAAGAAGCTGAGGTTGAATGGTTCTATGAAGACCTGCAAGACCTTCTAGAACTAACACCCCAAAAAGATGTCCTTTTCATTATAGGGGACTGGAACACAAAAGTAGGAAGTCAAGAAACACCTGGAGTAACAGGCAAATTTGACCTTTGAGTACAGAATGAAGCAGGGCAAAGGCTAATAGAGTTTTGCCAAGAGAACACACTGGTCATAGCAAACACCCTCTTCCAACAACACAAGAGAAGACTCTACACATAGACATCACCAGATGGTCAACACTGAAATCAGATTGATTATATTCTTTGCAGCCAAAGATGGAGAAGCTCTATACAGTCAGAAAAAACAAGACTGGGAGCTGACTGTGGCTCAGATCATGAACTCCTTATTGCCAAATTCAGACTTAAATTGAAGAAAGTATGAAAAACCACTGGGCCATTCAAGTATGACCTAAATCAAATCCCTAACAATTATACAGTGGAAGTGAGAAACAGATTTAAGGGACTAGATCTGATAGACAGAATTCCTGATGAACTATGGACAGAGGCTCGTGACATTGTACAGGAGACAGGGATCAAGATCATTCCCAAGAAAAAGAAATGCAAAAAACCAAAATGGCTGTCTGAGGAGGCCTTACAAATAGCTGTGAAAAGAAGAGAAGCAAAAGGCAAAGGAGAAAAGGAGAGATATACCCATTTGAATGCAGAGTTCCAAAGAATAGCAAGGAGAGATAAGAAAGCCTTCCTCAGTGATCAGTGCAAAGAAATAGAGGAAAACAACAGAATGGGAAAGACTAGAGATCTCTTCAAGAAAATTAGAGATACCAAGGGAACATTTCATGCAAAGATGGGCTCGGTAAAGGACAGAAATGGTATGGACCTAACAGAAGCAGAAGATATTAAGAAGAGGTGGCAAGAATACACAGAAGAACTTTACAAAAAAGATCTTCACGATCCAGATAATCACCATGATGTGATCACTCACCTAGAGCCAGACATCCTGGAATGTGAAGTCATGTAGGCCTTAGGAAGCATCACTATGAACACAGCTAGCAGAGGTGATGGAATTACAGTTGAGCTATTTCAAATCCTAAAGGATGATGCTGTGAAAGTGCTACACACAATATGTCAGCAAATTTGGACTGGAATGGGTGAATTCAGCAGTGGCCGCAAGACTGAAAAAGGTCAGTTTTCATTCCAATTCCATAGAAAGGCAATACCAAAGAATGCTTAGACTACCACACAATTGCACTCATCTCACATGCTAGTAAAGGATTGCTCAAAATTCTCCAAGCCAGGCTTCAACAATATGTGACCCATGAACTTCCAGGTGTACAAGCTGGTTTTAGAAAAGGCAGAGGAACCAGAGATCAAATTGCCAACATCTGCTGGATCATCAAAAAAAGGCCTGAGAGTTCCAGAAAAACATCTATTTCTGCTTTATTGGCTATGCCAAAGCCTTTGACTGTGTGGATCACAACAAACTGTGGAAAATTCTGAAAGAGATGGGAATACAAGACCACCTGACCTGCCTTTTGAGAAACCTATATGCAGGTCAGGAGGCAACAGTAAGAACTGGACATGGAACAACAGACTGGTTCCAAATAAGAAAAGGAGTACTTCAAGGCTGTATACTATCACCATGCTTATTTAAATTATATGCAGAGGATATCATGAGAAACGCTGGGCAGGAGGAAGTACAAGCTGGAATCAAGATTGCTGGGAGAAATATCAATAACCTCAGATATGCAGATGACACCACCCTTATGGCAGAAATTAAAGAAGAACTAAAAAGCCTCTTATGAAAGTGAAAGAGGAGAGTGAAAAAGTTGCCTAAAACTGAACATTCCAAAATCTAAGATCATGGCATCTGGTCCCATCACCTCATGGCAAATAGATGGATAAACTGTGGAAACAGTGGCAGACTTTATTTTTGGGGTTCCAAAATCACTGCAGTCATAAAAGAGGAGAGATAAGAAAGCCTTCCTCAGTGATCAATGCAAAGAAATAGAGGAAAACAACAGAATGGGAAAGACTAGAGATCTCTTCAAGAAAATTAGAGATACCAAGGGAACATTTCATGCAAAGATGGGCTCGGTAAAGGGCAGAAATGGTATGGACCTAACAGAAGCAGAAGATATTAAGAAGAGGTGGCAAGAATACACAGAAGAACTGTACAAAAAAGATCTTCATGATCCAGATAATCACGATGATGTGATCACTCACCTAGAGCCAGACATCCTGGAATGTGAAGTCAAGTGGGCCTTCAAAGCATCACTACGAACAAAGCTAGTGGAGGTGATACAATTCCAGTTGAGCTGTTTCAAATCCTGAAAGATGAAGCTGTGAAAGTGCTGCACTCAATATGCCGGCAAATTTGGAAAACTCAGCAGTGGCCACAGGACTGAAAAAGGTCAGTTTTCATTCCAATCCCAAAGAAAGGCAATGCCAACGAATGCTCAAACTACTGCACAATTGCACTCATCTCACATGCTAGTAAAGTAATGCTCAAAATTCTCCAAGCCAGGCTTCAGCAATATGTGAACCGTGAACTTCGAGGTGTCCAAGCTGGTTTTAGAAAAGGCAGAGGAACCAGAGATCAAATTGCCAACATCCTCTGGATCATGGAAAAAGCAAGAGAGTTCCAGAAAAACATCTATTTCTGCTTTATTGTCTATGCTAAAGCCTTTGACTGTGTGGTATTGGAGAAGACTCCTGAGAGTCCCTTGGACTGAAAGGAGATCCAGCCAGTCCCTGCTAAAGGAAATCAGTCCTGGGTGTTCATTGGAAGGACTGATGTTGAAGCTGAAACTCCAATACTTTGGCCACCTGATGGGAAGAGGTGACTCATTTGAAAAGACCCAGATGCTGGGAAAGATTGAGGACATGAAGAGAAGGGGACAACAGAGGATGAGATGGTTGGATGGCATCACTGACTCAGTGGACTTGAATTTGAGCAAACTTTGGGAGTTGGTGATGGACAGGGAGGCCTGGCATGCTGCAGTCCATGGGGTCGCAAAAAGTCAGACATGACTGAGCAACTGAACTGAACTGCACTGCTCTTGGAAGAAAAGCTATGACCAACTGCAAGAGCAGATTACAAAGTAGAGACATTACTTTGCCAACAAAGGTCCATCTAGTCAAAGCTATGGTTTTTCCAGTAGTCATGTATGGATGTGAGAGTTGGACTGAAAGCTGTTACCGAAGAATTGATGCTTTTGAACTGTGGTGTTTGGAGAAGACACGTAAGGGTTCTTTAGACTGCAGATTCAAAGCAGTCAATCTTAAAATGAAATCAGTCCTGAATATTCATTGGAAAGACTGATGCTTTGGCCACCTGAAACGAAGAACTGACTCATTTGAAAAGACCCTGACACTGGGAAAGACTGAAGGCAGGAGGAGTAGGGGACATCAGAGGATGAGATGGTTGTATGATATCACTGATTCGATGGACATGGGTTTGATTCAGCTCTGGGAGTTGGTGATGGACAGGGAAGCCTGGAGTGCTGCAGTCCATGGGGTTCAGATTCGCACATGACTGAGTGACTGAACTGAACTGAATGTCCTTTCCCATGACTTCTGCTCTTAATATTTTGGTTCTGGGTCATGGCTACCATCTGAAAGGCCTATCTGTTTGCTATCTGTTGTCAACTTGAATCCAATTCTATGTTATGCTGCCATCAGAATAATTTTTCTAAAATATAAAATATCTTTTTAGTCTTAGTTAGGATTGGCTTTTTAGCCCCTTTAGGATAAAAACATGACTTTTAGCCTGGACTGTGAGGCCGTTTAGGTTCAGGTCTGTGCCCTGCTTTCCAGCCTGATTTGTGCCATTCCCTATTCCTACTCTCTTTTCACCATATTGAATTACAGGAAATTTTCTAAGCACCAAGTTCTCTCTTCCTGGCAAGCTATTGCATACACTGCTTCTTTGTTTAAAACATCTTTTCTCCTCTTTTTGTCTGACTCTTGCTTCTTCATCTTCTTTTACTCTCTCCCTTTTTTCCCTGGTCTGGACTAAATACCTCTATTCTGGGCTTCCATTACATGCCTAGGGTTCTTCATCTGTCTTTTACTTGTTTATTCTTCTACTGTGTTGTGAGTACTTGAAAGGTCTTACTCATTTTTGTCTCTGTGTCATATGCGATAAGGACCTCTTTAATAGGTTCTCAGATAGCATATTGAAAAGCAGAGACATTACTTTGCCAACAAAGATCCATCTAGTCAAGGCTATGGTTTTTCCAATGGTCATGTATGGATGTAAGAGTTGGACTGTGAAGGAAGCTGAGTGCTGAAGAGTTGATGCTTTTGAACTGTGGTGTTGGAGAAGACTCTTGAGAATCCCTTGGACTGCAAGGAGATCCAACCAGTCCATCCTGAAGGAGATCAGCCCTGGGATTTCTTTGGAAGGAATGATGCTAAAGCTGAAACTCCAGTACACCTCATGCGAATAATTGACTCATTGGAAAAGACTCTGGTGCTGGGAGGGATTGGGGGCAGGAGGAGAAGGGGACGACAGAGGTTGAAATGGCTGGATGGCATCACTGACTCGATGGACGTGAGTCTCAGTGAACTCCGGGAGTTGGTAATGGACAGGGAGGCCTGGTGTGCTGCAATTCATGGGGTCGCAAAGAGTCGGACACGACTGAGCAACTGAACTGAACTGAACTGAAAGGTTAGGAGAAGGCAAGGGCAACCCACTCCAGTACTCTTGCCTGGAAAATCCCATGGGCGAGGAGCCTGGTAGGCTACAGTCCATGGGGTTGCAAAGAGTCGAACACGACTGAGCGACTTCACTTTGACTTTTCACTTTCATGCACTGGAGAAGGAAATGGCAACCCACTCCAGTATTCTTGCCTGGAGAATCCCATGGACGGAGGAGCCTGGTGGGCTATAGTCCATGGGGTCGCAAAGAGTGGGACACGACTGAGTGACTTCACTTTACAGTTGTTTTTTTTTTTTTTTTTTACTCAGGTGCAAGATGTTTAATCAGCTACTAAATGCCTACAAATATGGCCCTCCTCCAAGAGACTAGTTTACCCCATAAAGGTGTTTAGGTCTGAGGAGAACTGACATGAGCCCTCAGAACATAAGATGAGGATATTAAGTTCTGTCTTTCATGTGGGTATTGGAAAATTTCAGAGTCCATCTAGTTGGTAGGTATTAGTGTGGAGGAGGCATCATGATCGCAAGAATGGCTACAAATCTTTTCAGTTTCTTCCATGAAGATGTGGAGTCTATTTTTCCACTCCTTGAACTTGTACTGGTCTTGTGACTTGTCTCGGTTCTTATGCTTAATCCTCCACTCTTCCCTTAAGTGCTAGCAGTTTCTGGATAGAGTTGGAAGGCTTGTCTTTCTTTTCTCATTGCTCTTCTGTTTTCCTGAAGTCATGGCATCCATGTATAGAAAGCTTCATCTTTATTTTTCTAGATTCCTTATACCTGCCTACATACCAATGTCTTGCTCCCACTGTGCTCCTCTACTCTGCCTTCCCTTAGCCAAGCCCATTATTTCATATTTTCTCAAAAAGTATCAAGTGTGCTTTTGTCTTTAAGAAATTGAAAGTTTAACTAATTACAAGTTTAATCAGTTGGTTTTGTTTCGTCACTAAGAAGATCAAAGCTAGTAAATTGTAGGTGTTGGTTGACTTGCTCTGTGAATGGCATTGAGAAGTCAGTCTTCTTTTTGGTATATGGAGGTGGAGGTGTTACTGAGTAGGTGCACATCAAAACTACTAGAATTTTTTAATTTGTAAACAAAAAAACAGGTTCATAAAGTATAACACATATAACCTAATGAAGCTCTGTAGTTCAAAGATCCTGTAATGGTTTCACAGGTCAAGTGAAAGACCTTTTACAATCTCCATCCACTCGGGAGAAGTTACACCTTGTGATCCATTCTAAACACCAAGTTTAATTCACCTATTTCTGAATTTGATCTATCATTTAAATCTACAAGTTCCTCCTTTACCCCTTTATAATTATTTGCTGAAGACCCTGAGCCCTTTGTCCTGCAGAGTTCCCACAGTCTGGACTCTGCTGATTGTATCCTGACTGTCATTTAGCAGGTTTCTCCATCCTCTCTATTTCCTGTCAACTAGCAGCTGGATCCAGAGGCCTGATCAGACTTAGGTTCAGTCCCTTTGCAAGATTATAAGTGGGTCTGTGTTCTTTCATCAGATGACACATATTTTTGTCTCTAGCTGTATTTTTTTTTTTTTTTTTTTTAGCAACTGTCAATACTCAATGCCTAGCTCCATTAACTCATTGGAAGTTTCAAAAGGGAAGTATTCTAGTTTATATTTTTGTTTTTGATTGGAATGCTTTTATAGAGAGTTACCTCTCAACTACTATTTGGTTACCCAGTATGCAGTTCACAGGAGAAGGAAATGGCAACCCACTTCAGTATTCTTGCCTGGAGAATCCCAGGGACAGAGGAGCCTGGTGGGCTGCCGTCCATGGCAGAGTCAGACACAACTGAAGTGACTTAGCAGCAGCATGCAGTTCACATAGGGGTGACTGCACATATACTTAATACTTTTCCATTATTTACCAACTTTTAAGATAGCCAGTTGGTTTCTTGTCCTTTAAGGGTACCTAGATAGTTCCTTAAAAATATCTTTATGCACTAATGAATTTAAACAAATGATGAATTTTAGTGCATTACAGTTTTGACCACTATTGAAGTGCCAATTTCCTGTCTTTGCCAAGTTAGAGCCCCTTCAAGTTGGCTCCTATGTCTTTTTGATACAGTAGTCTTTGATGACTTCATTGCTATGTAGTATGAGCAGATCCTCATCTTGTATAATTCTGCCTCACACCTCAGGCATTTCTCCAAGAAGCTTGAATTCATTTTTGTGAAATTTATTTCACAGTTTTGGTCCTACAGATATTCACAGCTACTGAGTCATTGTTTCTTGGTCCATTTAATAAATAAAATGAGGAGAAAGATATATCTGTGTCTGTGTCTCTGTATATATGTGTATATATACCCATATATATATAGATAAATAAAAATAAAATTTCTAATGAGTTAATACAGATTATATTTAACTAAAATTCAGTATACTAGGGCTTTATTTATTCGCTTCTATATTACATCTTCAACTACTTCTTCCATATTTGAGACTGCTGGGGATGATCAAATTAAAGTATTGCATAAATGTTCCATTGCTTTATGTGACATTACAAATATAGCAACCTCAGAATAACAATACTAATGCCATTACCACCAGTATAATTACTGAAAATACATATAAAGATTTTTGCATATGCTTGTTTTCCCATTCTTCCCCACCCATCATTATTTTTAGCAGCCATACTAGCTCTATATTTTCAGAGCCTATAGCATAGCATACTGTACCCTTTCCCTTTCACCTTCATTTAGTCTTAATTCTGCAAGTAACTATATAGTTAGGGCTACCACTAATCTGTATCAGTGTCTCTCTAGGTAATTTAGTTGTCTAAAGGATATTCACTAATCTTGGGAAAAATCCATAGGAGCAAAATCCCTGAGTTCTTTTATATTAGTGATATAGTTTGCATCCTTTATTTTTGAAAATCAGTTTTGCTGGGTATGGAATTCTTGGTTCATATTTCTTCTTAGAGTATTTTAAATATGTTACTCCCTCGATCTCACTCGAGTCAATAGACAAATCATGGAGCTTTTGTTTTCTACTATCAAGTCCTTTATATCTTTCTTTCCTCTTTAATCTTGTCACTGTCTTAACTTGTGATGAGGTGATTGTGAGGCAAGGTGAAGTCATGCATCTGTAATCTCTGAAATATCATACGGTTGTCTCACAGTGATGTAACGGTACTTCCTTTGACACTCTTCATACCATCGCTAGTTCTGGTACTAAAGCACTGAATAGGCCATGACTGTCTTTACTTGAAACACTTCTGGTGGTTCTCTCTTTCAAACAGGGTGAAGCAGACTGTTGCACAGCACTAAAGTTTCTCCCTCTTGGATGCTCTTTTTTCCCTCTAGACATGGCCTTCTCTCTACATCCCATAGGTTTCCAGTATTGGGGTAACACTGCTTATCATGCCCTGGGCAGATCATGTTCATGCTGCTCTTTCACAAAAAAATACTGCTCTTCTCTCAAAGACTCCACTGTGATTAAACTCAAATACTGTTTTACTTGTAAGGTCTTAACAAAACTCCCTTGAATTAAAAATAAACATTTTCTCGTATGTACTTTGTCATTCCTGATCCTACAGTACTTATCTTTTCCTATATTTTTTGGACGTGTCTCTCGTATTATATACTTAAAAATTCTTGAGAGCAGGAGTTCTATTTTCTGCATGTTTTTCCCCCCATGGTATAAAACACATGTTCTAACTTAAGTGTAGTGCTAGAGTTAGGGTTAGGATGCTGGATGCATTCACTGAATGGGGTGAAGTGGACAGCCATCATTTCTCCCATTTGACAGATGTGAAAGTTATAAGACTTAGTTATAGTATGAAATTATAATAAGTCTCAACTCTGAATGCTTTCTTTGAAAGAGAAAATAGAATTTTAAGACTTAACTACATTTTAATTTAGTCTCTTTCTTAGACTTTTTAAAAAATAATATGCTACTAACTTTCTTGATTTGGACACATGTTTAGATTTCTGTATACAACAAATTTGTTCTTCATAATAATAGTGCCAAATTCAGGATTATCAACCTGCTTATTACCACATCATCTACCTCTGCAAAGGTAGCCACCATTGTCCTTCACTTATTCATCAGAATACTTTCTGTTTTTATACATCCACTTAATGAGAACTATTTGGCTCATTCTTTGTGCATGTCAATAAAAATTCACAAGCTAAATCAGTAGTTTTTTAGGTAGAGAAGAATTATTTGCTTCTCTCAAGGTGTCAGATTTGCATCTGTTATAATTTTTCAACAAGATAACTTTGAAGATCAATCACTAAAGACCAGCAGGCATCAGTTCTAAATGTTTCAAAAACTCTATTCTAACACACCTATATAAGCTCTAAGTTTTAGTGCTCATCATGTTCTTTTCCTTCAAAATATTTCTTTATGACATTTGCTATTTATAAAGTCAAAGTCAATTTAGAATCACACAATTTAACAACTCTTAGCTTTGTTAATTTATAAATGAATTTTTGTGCGTATGAATTTACAATAAAGTTTATGAGCCGACTACAACAATCTGTTATAGTGAAGAGCTGACTAATAAAAGTAAATAGGTGAATTAAGTCCATTCTATAGAAGAATTGTTAAATAGAGCTATCCCTGTATCACATATAGTCACAGAAAACTACCTAAGTAAGCCTCAAGCACTCTATTTTTAGGAATTCATTGGCTATAGTGGATCGCTGTACTCATTGATGAATAACTGAGGTAATTTATATGAATTCATTTTATCTGTATCATTAACTCATCAAATGATGTGTTTCACATTAAAATAAAAACACTGTAAAATCAGCACCTCAGGGGACTGGTATACTATGATCTGTATTACTCCTTTAATTATGTTGTAACTATTTGACTCTATTTTGTCTTAAATTTTCCAGTTTTCTGCTATATGAATTGTTAATATCTTCTTCTATTTTGCAATCCGGTTTCCTGTGGTTTGGAAGTGAAATGCTTCATAAGACTTGATGCAAAGAACTGAGAAAATATAAGTAGACCAAACAACAACTTTCATGTCGAGTGTGAGCTTTTCTACTAATTTTAGCACTTTGGGGGAAGGTTAGTTTTCTCAAACTCTAAAATGTTTATAGCTGAAACTATTTGCACCCAGTGGGAGCTGACCTAAAAACTAACATCAAATATTCTGTAGTTAAGAGGATGAACAGGATTTCCCAGTTCTAAAAGTATGCAAAGCCTTTGTGATGAAAAAAGGGCGCTTTTCTATTTGACAGTCCATACATAACCCTGTGTCTTCAGTGCTGTGATTCCTGCACGTTATTCAGCGTAAATGTGCATGATATTTCCTGAGGAACATTAATCAGGTTGTAAATTTATTAGTTGAGTTATGTGACAACCATCTTCCCACAAGTGCCTTAAAAGTTGTGAATTGAGTGACTATTAGGTGATATGGAAAACTGGATAAAGAAAAATAGTTTGATTAATGTCTAATTGATATATTGTATATCCTAATGGAAATTCTGTATTATAAAACAATCAGTATTGCTTATATGTAACATGAATTCTCATGTTTGGAGCAGGATAATCTATATTTATTAATATTGCTATGCTTCTCTAGACATTTTTTAGGGAGAGGACCAGAGGGTAATTTTACTTTGGTTGAGTCAGTTAACTTCCCGTGTTACTTTTCAGCCTCATAGACTTTTTATTTCCCCATGATACTAAAAAAGATAAAGAATTTAAATTTTAAAATGTTGATAGAAATATGTTGAGAATTTTAATTTCATCAATTTAGGTAAAATAAAACATATAACAGACATTTGAATACCTCCACAATTTAAAATGATCTATATTGGCAGGGGAAATTTATGTATATATTGAATATCTTTTATCTATTGATGATACATTTATTTATTAATGGATATTTATTTACTGTTCTTCAGATATATGTACCTACTTTATTAATTCAGTCCCACTAAAAAGTATAAGGAAAAACATCTGTGAAAATAATTTGTTATTTTTAAATAAAAAATTCATTAGAAAAAAATTTAGAAAATAAAAAGTAGAGAGAAGAAAAACAATAAATGTATCACTTGAAGCCAATTTTTATAATAGTTATGTGCATTTTATTTTGTCTTATCTCCCTTTTGATTTTTAACACAATTTATTATCAATTGATAAATAATAGTAACCTATAATATACCATATAGACTAACATAAAATAATAAAACATAATAATTTTGTGTCCATCAAGGTTATTCTTCTATAAGAAATTAAGGAATAGGAAATGGCAACCCACTCCAGTGTTCTTGCCTGGAGAATTCCAGGGACGGGGGAGCCTGGTGGGCTGCCGTCTCTGGGGTTGCACAGAGTTGGACATGACTGAAGTGACTTAGCAGCAGCAGAAGTTTTATTGGAGGATAATTGCTTTACAATGTTGTGTTGTTTTCTGCTGTATAACATCATGAATCAGTCATAACTATATATTTATATCTCCTCCCTCTTGAGCCTCCCTTGCACCCCACCCCTCTTCCTCCCCTCCAGGTCATCACAGAGTGCCAGGTTGCCTCCCTCTGTTACATAGCGGCTTCCCACTAGCTAGCTATTTTTACACATGATAGTATATATATGTCAAAGCTACTTTCTCAGTTCATTCCACCCTTTCCTTCCCACTCTGTGTCCACAAGTCTGTCCTCTATATCTGTTTCTCTATTCCTTCTTCCTTGCAAATAGTTTCATGAGTACTATTTTTCTAGATTCCATATATATGCTTTAATATATTCTATTTATTTTTATCTTTCTGTCTTACTTCACTCTGTATTACAGGCTCTAGGTTTATCCAGCTCACTACAACTGACTAAAATTTGTTCCTTTTTATGGCTGAGTAATATTCCATTATATATATGTACCATACTTTTATTTATTCATCTGTTGATAGACATCTAGGTTGCTTCTATGTCCTGGTTATTGTAAATAGTGCTGCAATGAACACTGTGGTACCTGTGTCTTTTTGAATTCCTGTTTTTCTCAGCATATACACCCAGCATATATCTCAGCAGTTGGGATGCCTGGGTCATATGGTAGTTTTAGGTTTAGTTTTTTCAGGAATCTCCATTCTGTTCTCCATAGTGGCTTTATCAATTTACATTCCACTAACAGTGCAAGAGGGTTCCCTTTCCTCCATGTCCTCTTTAGAATTTATTGTTTGTAGATTTTATTGCTGATGGCCATTATGACTAGCGTGATGTGTATCTCACTGTAGTTTTGATTTACATTTCTCTAATAATGACTTTGGCCACCTGATGCAAAGAGTTGACTCATTTGAAAAGACCCTGATGCTGGGAAAGATTGAGGGCAGGAGGAGAAGGGACGACAGAGGATGAGATGGTTGGATGGCACCACTGACTCAAAGGACATGGGTTTGGGTGGACTCCGGGAGTTGGTGATGGACAGGGAGGCCTGGGGTACTGTGGTTCATGGGGTCACAGAGTCGAACACGACTGAGTAACTGAACTGAACTGAATAATGAGTGATGTTGAGATCTTTTCATGTGTTTATTGGCCATCTGTATGTCTTCTTTGGAGAAGTGTCAAGAGATAGACTTTTAATAGAAAATTCTACTGAAGTTTCAGTTTCATTTTTGTGTACTTTACTATAGCTGTAACCATAATTGTATCTTTATTTTTTACTTAACATTATGACATGTGCACTTTTGCATGGAATTTCTGAAACTAGTTTTAATTCTTATGAATTAATATATACATAGCTATAGATTTCTGTTCTTTGGATATTTTTATTTATTTTTGCCAATCTGAGGTTATAATTAATAGCACTGCAGTGGATATTATATGCGTTTGTTTTAAATCTTTTGATTGAGTCCCAGAAGCAAAATTACTGAGTCAAAGACACTAATAGTTATTGTTGTTGCTATACATGAAAATCAAATAGTTGAAAATTAATGAATATTTATAAATAGGTCAGAGCTTGTATTATAAGTGATAACTTGAGAAAACATTTCAGAAATGATTCAGAAAGAAATGTAATCATTTGTCTCTCTTCAATGTAAAACCCAGTATAGAAAGAGTAACAATGACAAGAGGGGAAAAGGAATCATAATAGTGGCTCAAAGCAGCCCTTTAAAAGTCCTGTTATTTCCATAACACTGGGGACTATAATAATATAATAGTTGATTTCTTCTGGTTAAAAAATTAAAAGATGTAGTAAAACTGATCCATTATCTTGATGTGAAGAGCCAACTCAATGGCTCTTTTCAAGAGCCAACTCTTTTCCTGATGCTGGAAAAGATTGAGAGTAAGATGAGAAGGGAGCTACAGAGAATGAGGTGGTTGGATGACATCACTGACTTGATGGATATTAGTCTGAGTAAACTTGCTGCTAAGTAACTTCAGTCGTGTCCAACTCTGTGCAATCCCATAGACAGCAGCCCCTCAGGCTCCACTGTCCCTGGGATTCTGCAGGCAAGAACACTGGAGTGGGTTGCCATTTCCTTCTCTAATGCATGAAAGTGAAAAGTGAAAGTGAAGATGCCCAGTCGTGTCCAACTCCCAGCGACCCCATGGACTGCAGCCCATCAGGCTCCTCGATCCATGGGACCCTCCAGGCAAGAGTGCCAGAGTGGGCTAGTAAAGGACAAGGAAGCCTGGCGTGCTGCAGTTCATGGGGTCGCAAAGAGTGGGACACGACTTTGCGACTGAACAACAATTATCCTTTTACAAGAAAACCTACTATTTGATACATTTGCTTTGTGTGTGTTTCTGGGAAGAAGAGGGTGCCTAAAATGAGATAGTACTGTATGTATGATTTAATATTCTGCTTTTATTATTTCACATAATGTGAACATTTCTCTGTCATTTTTATGAGACTGACACACTGACTCCAGTGCTGAGGCAAATTCGCTGTCACTTAAAAAAGTTATGATATTTAGTGGCTGCATAATAATCCATCAGTTATTTATTTATTTTATTTTTTTTAAACTTCATATAAACTTTATTTGCATTAAGGAAATCAATATTTACTTAATAAATCATCATTTTAAAGAGGGAAAAGTACATTTCTTTGACCATAGACCTTTCTTTTTTATTTATTTATTTATTTAGTTTTACTCACATTTATCTTGTTTATACCCTTTCTGGCAATTATAAATATCACTTCAGTGAACTCGGTACTTCAGATAATGCAATTGGAATAAATACCTATAATTGGAATTGCTAGTTTAAAGAAAATGGAGCTCTAAAATTCATCTGTGTTGATGGGAGGTAAGGTTTATCTTTTAAATTTCTATGGCTAAAGTCTCCCTGGATTGTTTTGATGCTGTATCACCCCAGACATCTTATTTGGCTCTCAGGTCCCTAATCTTTCCTTGAACAAATATATGACTGTCATACAGTTAAGCTGTCATCAGCAGCTTAAAAGGTCATCATCACTAACTAAAAAGGAAGTGTTGCGAGAATCTGGAAACAAATGAGACTGCTCAATATTTATTAAATATCTATTATGGTTGTTTTATGATGATCATTTTATCACATAGTGGTTTTAACTACCCCCTCAGTGATATATATGTTTTCTCTCTCCATCCCAGAGTGGCTCTAGGTTCTATAAGGATTTCCAAACTTTCTGTGTGGGGTGATCAAAGAATCCATAATCTCACTTAACCTCAGCCTCTCTTTCTGTCTCTCTTATTCTCGCTCTCTCTTTTTCTCTTATTTTTATCTGGTTGCATGCTATCTTTTCTCTCTGCTGGTCTGACACCTGAAGTGTTATAAGGCATCTTTCTTCTTCCTTAGTTCCTGTCAGTTCTGACTTTAAACTTCATGATAAGAGCTTTTTAATCTTCACTTATCTCTGTGGTTAGGGTACATAAGGAATAAATCTTTGGAAGAGTGACTGTAGAAAGATTTTTTTTTCCCTTCCTGGATATATTCTCCATCTTTTCCACTTTAAAACCTTCTCTTTCCTGCAGAAGAATGGAGAACACAGTTGATGGCCCTTCACAAGCCGGGGGCACTTATGGAACTGCCTCAGCAGGAAAACCTTTTAGCACTTATTCTGATGCTTCCTTGTTTCCCTGTGTTTGGGCAACTGAGTACTCCTGACTCAGGATGGTGAACTGTTGATTTCAGATCACCAGTGGGTGTTGCTCTGAAGTAAACAGTTGATTTCTGTGTTCTATTATTTTAACATCCACATTTGACTACAGTGCAGCACTCTTCATGGAACTGTTTATGACACAGCAAATCTGGGCCTCTGTGTTTTACCCAGCCTAGTTTCTTAGGCTCCGTGATTATGAAATGGAGCTCTCTCCAGGGGCTCTGAAGTTGCCCATGAGGTTTAGCTGTGTGAAGAGGGAAAGGCATCCTTGGAGAATCAGTCTTGGTGAGCTTTTGTTTGCCTCCAGCACAAGCCCTAGGTGCTGAATAATTTATGCTTAATACGTGTCCAGTCAGTTCCAGATTTGTAAAGCTATAACAGGAGGTTCTTGCATATTGCATTTTACTGTCATTTCTACCAGAAGGAGCAGAAGAAAAGATGAAACTGAGAAGTCACCTTTGCTCCTTTTAGTCAGAATGGGAAAAGTTAAGGCGGCAGAAAGTAATGAAACTATTTCTTAAAATGAGGTTCTTGGCTTCTCTGTTGGATTTCATGTATTCACGTCACTCTAGATTTCCATTAAAGACTGAATCTAGGATGATGTTACTTTACATATTATATGAAAGTGTTGTACATTGTTGTATGTACACATGCGGTGTTGCATACTTAGACCTTAAATTATGTTCTGTGATCAGTAACATATGAAACTGATTTAGAAAAAAGAACATGACAAGGATAAAAAAAACTAGTGTAGATTCTTGAATGTATGTATCTTAACTATTTTCCAGGGAAAGGGGATGTGTTTGGAGACATCTTCTGGAAGGAAACTACCCTTGCTCACGCGTGTGCCAACGTCCGAGCACTGACATACTGTGACCTCCACATCATCAAGCGAGAAGCCTTGCTTAAAGTCCTGGACTTTTATACAGCTTTTGCAAACTCGTTCTCAAGGAATCTCACTCTCACTTGCAATCTAAGAAAACGGGTAAGTTGTCTGGATCCATTTCCACTTACTAGCCTCTAGAGGGTTAATATATTATATTCTATTAGTTAAAGAGTGGTATAGTGATTTTATTTTGTAGTAGTACATTCCCATCAATGTAAAGTGACATAATTTTCCCCCTTTCTTTTTATTTTGCTTACTTTTTAAAGGAGTGATAAAAACCCTGAATACATGGATAAAGGTTTGAATATCTATTATTTAAATGTAAAATGAAAAGTGGACCTGAGGAGAAACAAACTGTGCTATAATTAGTTAATTCCTGGGGTTTATAATACTGCTGTAAAATTAATATCAGTGTCCCTTAGTTTATTATGTGAGTCTTTTAAAGCTTCTAAGTTTAATCAAACTGGTTGCCTAGTTTATATTCCTGACTCTCTTTACCCCCTCCCTCTCATTTAATAATCAATTCATAAAGCTCATTTCTCATTAATTCTTTCAAAGTACACTATCTCAAAAAATAATAAGCCATACTGACATATCCTACAAATAGATACAGGAATCCTTTACTTTGTGTGGCTGCTACAAAATTAATCTTCTTGCTGTTTTCTTTTTTATTGATGAGTGTGGCACAAATTTAATTTGCATAAAGAATTCTTCTAGCTCTGATTTATAGGTCATTGGACATTGGTGAGGACTCTTTTATTGCCAAGAATGAAATAGACGTTTGGATAACTGCACTTAAGGAATTTCATCTAAGATGATTGCCTGTCTGCAGTGAAGTATTTTGAAATAACAAGCCTTCCCTTCCACCAACCCCTTAAATAGAACCTTCCTGCTAGTTAACATAGAGAAAAAAAATCAATCCAAGTGGCAAATTAACATCTATACTGCATCAACATAGAAAGGAGCATAAGCAAATCAATATAATTCTCTACTCAGGGTTCTAAGAGGGGATAAGACTGCAGGAGTCATATTCGTGCTAGTGTCACAACATTTGATTTATATTTGAAAAGCAGTTTCAGTTTATATTTTGTTAACAAATAGTTATTGAGCATCCACAACCTGAAAGAGAAAATGTAAAGAGCTATAGAGAACACGAGGCCTGAATAACACAGTCTTTATGCTCAAGGAGCTGACAGGTGAGTGTGAATGTTGTAAGAGATTGAGATTTAAGGTAATGATTAACCTGGAAGACTGGTGCCAAGTATGAGATAAACAGAGCACCTGCTCCTTCATTGGGGAGATTGGAGTCCTGTCTATTATTACACAGAAATATGTCTCTTCACTCTGTGCTCTACCTTTTCCAGTGACAAATGCCTCTTCTACAAGGCTGCCTGGTGGATATTTGAAACTCATATCTTATTAAATCTTCCCAATATACATTTTGCCAGTTTTAGAATCTTCCCACATACTACAAACTTACCACAACCTGGATCTGTGCTTACAGTCCTCAGGGCAGATATTATTTGTCACTGTCTTCCTCTAAGTATTGTTGTTTATACATTATCTCATCTGATGTTTATAGTATTCTTGTGGGAAAAAGGGGCAGTGGTTTTCCCTTCAAAACACATGGGAGGGATTAGTATTAAATAACCAAGTGATATACATGTAATGTAAATGATTGCATCCCTCAAAGAGGGGTAATAAAGACAAAATAAACTTCAGTTCTTCAAAATGTGTTAATCACAAAGCTCTATCATCTTTTTTTCTCTTTCAAACATCTGAGCACATGCATATCACACGTGTCTGGGCGCACACACACACACACACACACATTGGTTATGAGAGCCTAGTGTATATAGTAGCATGTCTATCTCTGACAGGCATAGAAGTAGAGCAGAAAACTTGTGCTATTTTTTAATGGGACCCAGGAATTGTGCACCTGCCTCTGTAGGTATGTGAGTTAAATCAAATGACTTCTTCCCTTAATAACCTGTTCCTTGTTATAATGTGTGTCAGGTTTTTTGTTTGCTTGTTTTTAAAAAATATTTCCTGCCCTTCTGTAATTGATGAATGGTGTCAATAACTTGAATGTCAGGTCAGGTGTATTTCTCATCAGTGTCACTTTGTTCTCAGATAAAAGTATTTTCATAAATAAGAGAAACTGAGACAGTATCTTCCTGTGATTCATGAGAAGAGCTACCATTTTGAAAGTCTATTTTATATCCATGTTATTCAACATAGTTTACATATAATTAATCGAATTAAATATCAACAACCCGCAAATGAGGCAGTATAATCTTCGTTTCATTGATGAGGAGGTTGAGGTTCTGAGAGTGAGACAACTGGATGCCAAATAAATTATGGGTCACAGCCTAGTTTGAATCCATCTCTGCCTGTTCTAAAGCCCATATTCTTTAGTTTATACTGTGTTGCTTTTGTTTTTCAAATACCTGACTTTTCCCCCCACAACAATATCCCACAGACACGCTTCCACTAATAGTTTCTCCACTGAACTATTAACAAAAAAATTTTGTTCTTATTGCTACCATTTTAAGCATTCTTGAAGTGAATATTCGTTGTGAATTACAGAGTCAAGTCTCTGTCTTTAGCATACCATTGATGTCTTCTAGCTATCATAACCATTAATTAAGAGTGTGCTCCTACTAAGTTGGGGAAGCATACTTGGGACCCAGGTTTTCAGCCTTCTTAGATTTATAGCTCTGGCCACATAAGCACTTAAGGTGTCTCAGTGGGGAGTTTTCTATAGTGTGTAGTTCTCAGTGGCTGCAGTAGGAGGAATGTGATAGCAGGAGCTGCTTGTTTCCATCTCCATTAAAGAGAAACAAGATGCTTGTTATGCAAACATAGCTCCCACTAACCATTGTTAGGTCCCTCAATATAAAATTGCTAGAATTGTAACTGATATTTTCATCCAAAACCTAGAGAGGGAGTTGGCAAACTTTTCTGGCAAGGACAAGATATTTGAGGGCCTTATAGTTCCTGTCTCAACTACTTAACCCTCCTATTATAGCATGATATTAGCTGTCTTAACTTGGGCTGCCATTACAAAACACCATAGATTGGGTGGTTTCACCAATGGGAATTTATTTCTCACAGTTCTGGAGGTTAACTCCAAGATCAAGGTGCTGGTCAATTTGGTTCCCCAGTATGGACTCTTATTTCTGGTTTGGCGACATCTGATTCTTGCTGTGCCCTCATGTGGTGGACAGAGAGTTTGGAAGCAATTTCTCTAGTATCTCTTCTTGTGAAAGTAAAAGTGCCAGTCACTCAGTTGTGTTCAACTCTTTGCCCCCCATGGACTGTAGTCCACCAGGCTTCTCTGTCCATGGAATTTTCCAGGCAAGAATACTGGAGTTAGGTAGCCATTCCCTTCTCCAGGGGATCTTCTTGACCCAGGGATCGAACCTAGCTCTCCTGCACTGCAGGCACTGCAAGCAGATTCTTTACTGTCTAAGCCACATGGAAGCCCAATTATAAAGGCACTAAATTTTATCATGAGGACCCTCATGCTGCTGCTGCTGCTGCTGCTAAGTCGCTTCAGTCGTGTCCGACTCTGTGCGACCCCATAGATGGCTGCCCACCAGGCTCCCCCATCCCTGAGATTCTCCAGGCAAGAACACTGGAGTGGGTTGCCATTTCCTTCTCCAATGCATTAAGGTGAAAAGAGAAAGTGAAGTCGCTCAGTCGTGTCTGACTCTTAGTGACCCCATGGACTGCAGCCTACCAGGCTCTTCCGTCCATGGGATTTTCCAGGCAAGAGTACTGGAGTGGGGTGCCATTGCCTTCTCCAATGCATTAAGGTGAAAAGAGAAAGTGAAGTCGCTCAGTCGTGTCTGACTCTTAGTGACCCCATGGACTGCAGCCTACCACGCTCTTCCGTCCATGGGATTTTCCAGGCAAGAGTACTGGAGTGGGGTGCCATTGCCTTCTCTGTGAGGACCCTCATGGCCTCATCTAATCCAAATTATTTCCCCCAAACTCTTCAAATATCATCATATTGATGGGATTGGCCCTTCACCATATTAATTTTAGGAGGACCCAATATAGTCCATAGCAACCAAAGATAGTATGTAAATAAATGAGGTTAGTCATGCTTCAGTGAAATTTTATTTATAAATACAGGCAGCTTCTGATGGGCCTTAGTGTGTCAATGGCTGAGTGGAAGTCTGCAAGTCAGATGGGAATGGCAGAAGGTATGCAAATAGAATTCTCCCTTTATTATAAGAAAACAAATCTCTGCTAAGTGCCACCCACATAGAGGGTTATCATGAAATGGAAAATGCCATATATAAGAGGTGGATGCACACAAAAACAAAATCCAAACAAACAAAGCAAAAGAAGAGGTGGCTATAAGGAGTCAGGTAGACAGCACACAGGAGTTAAGACTACGTGTCTGTGAAGACCGGAGAACTCATACCAGATGTGGAAGGGAAGCTGCTACTTACTCTGATTGTATTTGCCTTGGAATCCCAAACAAAACAGGTCTACCTGCCCTTGGTCAACAATCTGTGAACTGAATGGAATGATTTCATGAACCTCTGATCTTATGATACTAGAAGCTGGAAATTTTTACCTGAATCTTGTAAATGTGGATGAGAAAAAATATTACATTATTAATTTCTAAGTGAAATTTAGCTTTTCTTTCAATTATGAAGGTTGATCCCAAACTACGGTTTTATTAGTGGTACCAAAAAAGATTATGTTTTCATAGCATATTATTTTTGCTGAAGACATCCTGAAATATTTATACTAATCAGTGCTTCATAATTATGATAGTTATTAAACCTGCTGCTAGATGTGTTATTGTGTTAATAAAAAAGCACATAGATTACTGTTTTGTAAATTGCTTTTAATATTTTGATAATTGAATTTCATTATATTCTCTTTGCAACACCATGTATTTTGTTTTGTGCATTTAAAGCAACTCTTCTGGAATGAGGCCTGTTTCACAGGCTTTACCAGACTTCTGGGGATTAAGACGGGACCCCTGCTCCACCCCCCTCCCCACCCCCAATATGAAAGTCAGAAACTGGACTAAGTTGAGCAAAAGGACTGATTGGTATATAGTTTTCAGTAATAATAAGGCAATTCTATAGTTGCCAGTAAATTTAAACATATTCAGAAAAGGCATAGGAGAGCAGCAGAGGAAGGTTGCCATACTTTCTGACTTTATTCATAGATTATTTCCTTTACTAATCTAAGATACCATTTCCTGGAATGACTAAATTCTTTTATTAATTTGAGGACTGGCACTCAGTTATAGGCCCAGAAGGCACACAGCAAAACCAGTGAAGGTGATATCTAAATTTTAAAGAATTCTAATCAGACTTTAAAAGTAACCATCAGGGAAGGGGATTCAGGATGGGGAACATGTGTACACCCGTGGAGGATTCATGTTGATGTATGGCAAAACCAATATAATATTGTAAAGTAATTAGCCTCCAATTAAAATAAATAAATTTATATTAAATAAAATAAAAGTAGCCATCATACTTCTGCTCATTCTGCCTCCTGTTATACACTGATGTTTACTGTTTGTGTACAGAGTTAATGCAGCAGGCATGACTGCTAGACTTCGAAAGTCCTGCTTCTAAAGTGGGCCCTTGGCTGGCATTTGAGAACTTGAATTTTAAGATGGTTTCTAATACTTTGACTGGTAAGAGTAGCTCACTATGCCTAATGTTTGTTCAAACAATATGGTTCATGCTGGACATCTGCTTTCCTTCAAGGAGTGTGGAATTTTAGTATGTGCCAGACAGAGGATACCTATTGGCTAAACTCCAGTAAAATCCCTGGGCACTGAGTCCATAATGAGCATCCCTGGTGGCAACTCTTCACAGGTGTTGTCACAACTCATTGCTGGAGGAATTAGAGAGAGGACCCTTAGAGGCTTGTTCATGGAGGGGAGCCCTTTGGATATTGATAAAAAACAATGCCAAACAGATGGTTGCCTGTTAGTTGTAGTTGCAAAGAAATGCCTCCATGTTGCCTCAGAGACTCCTCTTGCTTCTGGTTGATACTACTTTTTACCATACACTTCTGTATCCTTTAGTTCAAGACAGGGTAATCTGAAACACCTCAATGATATTTTTTTAACCCTTGTATTAGTCTGCTCAGAAAGCCATAACAACATTACACAGACTGGGTGGTTAAACAGAAATTTATTTTCTCACAGGATCTGGAGGCTAGAAGTCCAAGATCAACCCTGCTGGCAGGGTTGGTATCTGGTGGGAATTCTCTTGGGTCACAAATGGCTCCCCTCTTGCTGTGTCCTCACATGGCCGGCCAGTACTCTGTGTTTGAGTGTGGGGAAAAAGACAGTGGACTCTCTGATGTCTCTTTTTATAAAAATTATAGACACAGACATAAAAAACAACATATGGACACCAAGTGGAGTGGTGGGATGGAATGGGAAATTGGGATTGATGTATATACACTGCTATGCATTGTGTATGGGCTTCCCTGGTGGCTCAGCTGGTAAAGAATTCACCTGCAATACGGGAGATCTGGGTTCGATCCCTGGCTTAGGAAGATCCCCTGGGGAAGGGAAAGGCTACCCACTCCAGTATTCTGGCCTAGAGAATTCCATGGACTGTATAGTCCATGGGATCACAAAGAGTTAGGCATGACCGAGCAACTTCCACTTTATACAGTGTATATATATGCATGATGTATGAAGTAGAAAATATTGTTTGATTTCATTTATATGAGGTACCTAGTATCATCAAGTTCATAGAGTTAGAAAGTACATTTTTAGATGCCAGGGGTTGATGGGGAAAGGGGAAAGGTGATGGAGAGGGGGAGTGGGGAGTTAGTGTTTAATGGGGACAGAGTTCTAGTTTAGGAAGGGGAAAAATTCAGGAGATTGATGATGGGAAGAGTTCCACAATAATGTGAATGTACTTAGTGCCACTGAACTGTACAGTTAAGTATGGTTAACATAGTATATTTTATACTTTGTAACTTTTACCACAATAAAAAAAGGAAAAAGAAAATTCCCTGGAGCAGTGGCCTACTCTTATGACCTCTTTTAACCTTTATCGCTTCCTTAGAGATCCCACCTTTAAGTATAATCACATTAGGTGTTAGGGTTTCAATATGTGAATTGGGAAGGCAGATAAGAAAAATTCAGTCCATAACAATCCTATTTTTTTTAAATTAAATGTGAAGGAGTAATTTTTAGAAATATTCTAAAATCAAAAGTTACAGCTGAAATAGGTCTGTATTACTGGGGATGTTCAACAGTATCAGTATTCAGCATTGTTCCCCACCCCCTCCCCACCCCGCCCCGGGAAGTGCATAATTATCGACACTTGATAAATGTTCTTGCACTTGGAATACAGGAATATGAGAAAGGATTCTCATTTAAATTTAGAAAAATTTCCAAGAATGATCAACACAAATGCTGAATTGGAAAAACAGAAATAGAGGTACCTGTAGTGTTCTTTTCACCCCATAAAGCCAGAATCCTCCACAGATGGCATTGTTTTTAAGTAGAGGGCAGTTGAAGCCAACTGGCAATTTCATGGATAAGCACAGTACCAATTCCGTATTTTAATGTGCCAGTGCTAAGAAATAGTGGTTTAGACTCACTCTTGCATTATCATAGGCTCAGAACTAAGTAATGGTGTTTCTTTCCAGACAGCATTCTTAAAATGGGAAATCCAGTGGCACAGAATGCCTTTTTTTCCATGAGCAATGAAGCATCTCTACAGCAGTTACCTTTTGTGGATGGAAAACATTCTGAAATGGGATATCAAACAAGTCTAAAGTGTTTTATTGGTGTGCATGTGTTGTAGCCCACAGGTATTTTCATAGTCAAGACTGGCATCTTTGAAGAAATAGTTTGGAAATGTGATAATGGGAATTCCAGCTTCACTACCTTCTTTGCCCCCTTCCTGCCCATATCTGCTAGATAAAATATGGGATCACATTCATTTCACAAATCCATATTTCTTAATCCTATGAAAAAGACATTAGGAAAACATTGTCCACAGTTGAAGCAAAAGATATATAAAACTCTGAAGTATTCTATATAGTACCTGTGTTTACTTCTCTTACAGCAGATTGTGATATTTTGGTTTCCTATCTACATTTTTGTTTTTTCAAGAGAAAAATGAGCTTCCTAAAGAAGATATTTTCTGTAATCTCTTTATTGCCAGTGACCAGAATAGTACCTGTAGTGCTTGCTAATTGAAGGAGTGAAATGTGAATCAGTCATGCTGCCCAGCACAGAATAATCTTGGTCATTCTGAGAAGCAAATGATACCCTTGACAACTTTGGCAAACAGCCTTATGAAATAGGATTATGAAAATGACCATTACCAATTAGTGTTAAATCACAATTACAGTTAACTTCCAGCTGCAGTTTCTAACCATTTATGTCTGTAGATTTTGTATAATGCTAGTGTTCTCAGGATAGTAAAGCAATTTTAACATCACTGTTGAATGAATTAAGATCACCTGATGCCAGGGGCTATGTTTACCAGGACAGTGCCTTAATCTCATTCTAAATAACTTTGAAGAGCAAACATTTTTTTTTTTTAATTTTGCAGTTTCCTTTGAAGAATCTGCACACCACACTTGAATCTGAGTAGAGTGTTGTTATAACTCTCATGACCTCAATTAAATATCAGGATTGCAAATTCACTGTGAACTGCTGGCTCTGCTGGCAGTTGCTCTGCTTACACGCTGTGGTTTGTAGAACTTTCACCTCTAAACTGATGTAGTTTGCACACCACAGGCATTATCTCATTTTAGTTTCAAATCAACATTATAGGGAAGTGAACAAAGAGAGATGAGATGACTTGCTTGGGGCCACAGAGCTGGTAGCTGTCCTGAGGCCCCAGCCTTGGTTTCCCAACTCCAAGCTAGCTCTCATTTCACTGATGTTGGTAAAAAGGACTGGACTTTCAGCAATTCCAGAAGTTTGTCATGTGCATTTAGATGAAGCAGAAACCTAATTATGTAGTCCTCTGAGCCTTTAAGCTGCTTCTATTTAGAGCTCTATGTTGGTCTGCTTCCAGACAGAAAAGAAGCTTGCCCACATTTAGTTACCAGGACATAGGTTCACAGATCCGTTGCTCTTCAGTGGTGCCTCCAAAGCATTAGCTAAAGACAGAGTTTCTCAAGTTTCAGAGGGGGCTAGATTGAATAATTTATCAACATACTTGCCAGAAGATTATGCTGTCCTTTGACCACTTTTTGCAACACTGGAATTTATTCTGATTGCAAAACAGTGTGTATTTTAGTAGTAAACAAGAATGAAATGAATAAACTTGTTGTAGACAGAAGAGTATTTAACTAACATAATAAAAGAAGGTAGATATTTTATAAGTTATTTTTCTTGGGAATTCTCAAAGTAGCCAACAATCACTTGAAACAATCATTTGTTTTATTTTAAAGCTGAATTCTGCCTTACAGTAATGCCTTTCTAGAAGCATCATAACTGGATGCCAGATTGTTCATTTCCAATATACCTACCATTCTTAATTCTCAGAAATTAATATTTGACAAGGGACCACAGAAAGCCCAGTGCTATATCATGCCATCTTCATTTAAAGAAAAATACTCCTTTTGAATGTAAAAGCAAAGATTTTTATTAGTATTAAGGCTGAAATACACATATTTTTTATTCCCTAATGCCTTTTGGTATTTATTTAAATTTGGTATGCATGCAATTTCTCCTATTGTATTTTCTTTTTCTTTCTCTCTTACGGAAAAAGAAGTCAATGTATGTGGTTGAATGTAAAATACCAAATCTGGATCTATTTATGGATCCGCATTTTAATGAATTTTTAGGCAGAGTTCTTTTGTGGGAATTCCTTCCTCCTCAATCCCCAAGACAACACCGGAACTTGATGATATAGCTTTTATTGTAGGGATTTTTTTCCTTCACTTTTCAAGTAAAATCTATTGACTCAGCCTTTTCTGTACCTGAGGAAATAGAGAGCTCAAAAGTCATGTATTCAAAAGCCTTTCACACTGATTTTGAGAAGTAGGTTTGTAATATTTTGAGAAGGGTCTAGTTTCAAGATGTTTATTGTGAATTCAGACTTTTTCCAATAAAGTAAAACAAATATTGTAATAAAACATTACAATTTTTATAAAACGAAGAATTTTAAAGCATTGTATACATTTTGCAAATGAGAAAATAGAGAGCTGCTCTGTGGTTAGATTTACTTCTTAACAGTTGATTGTTTTGACCAAAATAGAATCTGCCGTCTTGGAATGTCCATTTTTTTCCTCAGCTCAGAGGTGCATGTCACAGATTTTGACATTCCAATCAAGTTATCTTTTCCCAAAGGAATCAAATCAAGTCATTCTACTAAATAGCCAGAGACACTCAGATGACCCGGAGAGGCTAGGTTCTCCTGGAAAAAATCCTTCATTTTCTGCCTCTTCTTTCTAAATCAGGTTATACTTGATTCACCCAACACTTTGAGAAGCTGGCGTTTAATTTTACAGAGGTTCATTCTGTGTCCACAGTTAGGGAGTGATGTCATCTGCAGAAGTTCAGCAGAGGTGCTGTCCCTTAGGAAGTTCACAGTATGGAATGGAAACTGCAGAATAAAAACTGTACCTGCTAAATCTGCATGTAAAATGCACTCAGTTTTCCCTGCAGGCAGCAAAGAGAGGTGGTGTGGGGCATTGGACTTTGTCCAGGAACTTGCTTTCTTCCTTCAGCAGATGCCTTAGCAGCTGCCTTGGGTATGGTTGTGGACTGCATCGTAATTCCAGCGCGTTAAATGGGTGACATGTAACACAGGTCCCTTGAAAGTAGTTTACTGTGACCAGAAGATGCGTTGTGCCCCTTCTGAGTAAGAAAATAGTGTTTCCTAATGCTTGGGAATTCAGACACCAGGATGTAGAATGACCTACTTAGCCACTGTAAGGCATACTATCACATGGGGAAGGGTCTGTTATGTGAGCAAAAAGTGAGCATGAAACATCAGATCCAGCCTGCTGGATTTATGACTCCATAAAAATGAGGCTGACTGCGGGTTTGCTAATAGCAACATTTTCACACCTGGCAGTCACCAAGTGGCTTGTTACTGAAATCACACACTAGGAGGACTTTTATCTGTAGGCTCCTTGGAACGGGTATGGATTGAGAGCAAAGAAAACTGCGTGACAAGGCCTGATCACCTTCATTCTAATGCAGCTGACTTTTCCAAAGAGCTTGCAAAAAGAGGACTTAATGTGGACATTTGCTCTGGTGAGAAAAATATGAAAGTAGATGTGAATTTGGTAGTTTTGCCAAACTGAAAAATCTCTATTTTATGTTCCTAGGCCATTCTACTTGGCATGCTCCTTTTAGATGGATGTTTTAATTATGAACCAGAAATTCTATGGAGGTTGGCGACAGTAATGAAGCTCAAACAATGCAGAGGGAGAGACTTTAAAAATGCAAAACCTCAATCAGAGCAAGTCTGTCAACAGAAAAGACTTGCAACAAATGCAATTATACGAAAGTGTATCTGATGCTTGAAGGGTAAGCTGACTTTATATAACAAGATATAAGAGATTTGGATCTCCAGTTTTTGAACTTTATAAAACAAACACATCACTTTTTTTCTGAAAGCAAAGGCACCTCTGCATTTTCCGTGATCAAATATCCAAATAGTAGAAACCAATGGATAACTGTTGCCATAAAGCTTTAAATCATTCAGGCATTTTCTCATTTTGTCCAAATTCTCTTTGGAAAAATATATCCAAATTGGAAAACTGATACTTTTGTGTAGATTTCAGACAGTGGAAGTATTCAACAGTCAGATGTGTTCTACTTTGTCAAAGATGCAGCTGATTAATTTTGATGAAAGGATATCAGAAATGCAATTAATACCACCAAAATAAAGTCAAGCTAAAATAAATGAGCAGGGTGGACTTCCCTGGTGGTCCAGTGGTTAAGACTCCATGCTTCCACTACAGTGGGCTTAGGTTCAATCCCTGGGGAAGTTCTGCATGCTACACTATGTGGCCAGAAAGGAAAAAAAAAAAAAAAAAAGAATGACTAGGGTTATAATAAAGGCAAAGTATAACAATTCATACAGCAAAAAACTAGTTCTTTTAAATATAGAACAAGGGCAAAAGTATTCCTTTATTGAATTATAATAGGCTTTTTTTCTCAAAACTAAAAATTTGTGATCACATCTTTAAAATATGGGATAATGGAATCATCAAGATTTAGACAAATACAGGAGAGCTTGGGAAAAGAATATATTACAAGGAAAAAGATATGTGCCACTTGAATTGCAGTTTTATAAAAGCAATCAATCACCTATCCTGTGACTTCCGCTCCGTCCTCAAGGATCAGCTTTGCCCTCACCTTCTCCATGGGCCTCCCCACCTACTCCAGCTCCACAGGACCTCTTCCTTCTCTTTACTCCTGTACCACCCACCACTGTGTCATTTATTCAGTGTTTACTGTATGCTATTTTGGAGGGCTATATGTATTGAACAGATGCCCTGTCCCCATACATTGACTGTCAAGCTCTTGAAAACAGAGAAATGTCTATTATCCCCTACATCCGACTGTTCTTTGTGCTCCAGCACTCCCCTGACATTCGTTGATCAAATGAGTAGTGCTACTGCAGAGTTCATTACTTTGAAGCACTGTGTGCTGCTTCCCTTTCTGGCAGCAGAGCTCGATACCCATGGGGGAGTAAGTACTGAGAGTAAAGTATCAGGAAAAGAGATATCCAATTTCATATTTTTTAATATTCTGATAACTACTGGGATCATTTTGAATACATCTTTAATAGGAATTTGCAAAGATTACATTTTTGAGAATTTAAAAACATTCCTTGGGAAATTAAAGAAAAAAAATGTAGACTTGCCATGGGGTAACTCTGAGCAGATATATTTTAACTGAGTAAAACCTGTCCAAAAGTATTAAGGGAAAATGGTAATATTGGGGACTCTCCAAGAGGTACCTGAATTCTTTCTTTGCCAGCAGTAGGCACTGAATTTAGGATGAATCTTTAGTTGTTTTGGTGAAAGGAGAAAAACGGAAAATATGTCCCAAACACGTGGCTCTATCTTTCCTAAAGAACTTGGGGGGGAAAGTGGACCTCAGCTTTCACCCGATTCAGAACTAAAAGCAGTTTTGTTTATACCCACAGTCAAAGGACATCTATGCTCTTTCATAGGGAATGTTCCAGGATCTATCTTTGTGAGAACAGCTTTGGGTTCAAGAGTGTGATCTTGGGCACATGAGTCTACTTAGTATATCTGTTTGTACATCTATGAAATGAGGTAACAGTAAATAAATATGCAAGAGGTGCCTCTTAAGTGCCAGATACTTTTGTAAATCAGGAATATTAGGAGTGAATAAAATGAATAGTTTCCTGTCCTCATGGGGCGTAGAGTCTTGTACCCTCCTCATAGGGTTTTTGCAAATGTTAAATGCATAGAGACTAACCCATGGGGGTCTTAGTGGAGATTAGTGGTATTGATGGGGATGATGATGGTGATGAAGATGTTGATAAGGATGCATTTCATAAGTGTCTGTGCCAGACTGGTATGCAAGACCCTCTCAAAATTCTAATGGATACATTTGAATCAGTTCTAATGAGGTGGATGAAACTGGAGCCTATTATACAGAGTGAAGTAAGCCAGAGAGAAAAACACCAATACAGTATACTAACGCATATATATGGAATTTAGAAAGATGGTAACAATAACCCTGTGTATGAGACAGCAAAAGAGACACTGATGTATAGAACAGTCTTATGGACTCTGTTAGAGAGGGAGAGGGTGGGAAGATTTGGGAGCATGGCATTGAAACATGTAATATCATGTATGAAACGAGTTGCCAGTCCAGGTTCAGTGCACGATATTGGTGCACTGGGACGACCCAGAGGGATGGTATGGGGAGGGAGGAGGGTTTAGGATGGGAAACACATGTATACCTGTGGTGGATCCATTTTGATATTTGGCAAAACTAATACAATATTGTAAAGTTTAAAAATAAAATAAAATTAAAAAAAAATAAAGATACCAAAGGAATTTATCTTCCTAAAAAAAAAAGAAAAGAAAAGGTCAACCTTTACTCTCAGTATTACTGGAATCTGTAAGTTACTGGTGATATGAAAATAAGAATGATGTTAGCAAGACACCTAGATCTGATCTCTTTAGAAAGTAGAATCCCCCTCTTAAAGCCAAATATAATATGTACTGGTGACGAGTTTCATATGCAGTAATGGAATAAACTGAGAATTGTGGAAATAAGCACCTTCATGCTTGCTTATAATGTTGGCTTTTCCCCAAAGAAATACCTACTTTCTTCTGTTAACCCTAAACAACATGTAGCTCTACCTTTTCTCAACTTCACATATTCAGCATGCATAACCTCTGTTAGAGTTAAAATCTCAGCTGTGGTCCCTAACATTTGAGGAAATGATTTTGCTAATGATACATGTTAAGAGAACAGGCAGGGGTTGTGATGTCAAGCATAGCTCCTGGCCCTTTTAACCCATGAATTGCATTTCTCTAATGTAGGTTAATGAACACACTTCCACGCTTTGTTTTGTGTGTGTGTGTGAAGATTAATATTACCAATTTAACTTGATCTAAAATGTGTACTTTAGCTAACGGTTCTAAACTCATGCTGAATTTTATCTATAAAATTTGATTGTCCGAGCACTCTGCAATCTATTGAAATACTGTCCTATTAACTATGACCCTGTGGATATAGAAACAGTTATTACATAAATGTGTTTCACTTAATGGGAAACACTTGGGAAGCACTGGGAAAAATAGAAAAGAACTTTTCTAATCTGTGCTTAGTATTAACCTCATAGTTTTATAAACCAAGAGCTAAGTCTACTCTTATTAGAACCTTGAGCTAAATTTCAATTGCAAATTCAAATTTGAACTTCTTTTAGAAGAGGCAACTACATTTTGCTTCCATAAGAATTTTAGCTTCACCTGCCATTAACATTCTGGCATCTTTGAAGGACTTAACTAAAAAGAAATTATTTGCATCCATTCATCTGCTTGTGAAAAAACATAATAGAGAGCCCTCTGGTATGGGAAGAATGAGATATATTGCTTTAACAAGCTCATTCCACCAGTCAAATTTGTCAAAGTAAAGGTGAATTAATATCTTTCTTTTTTTAATATTCTCTGCAAGAAAAAGTTGCTCATTTTATTCATGTTTGACATTTCATAGTAAAGGTAAAATTCATTTTTAATGAAAAACATCCCACAGGGTTATTAATTAAAAGAAATGCAGGAAGAGAGAACTGTCATTTAAAAAGAGCAACTCATGAATTAGAGAAAGTCCCTAGTCAAAAATACAGCTCAGGGAAGTTCTCTCTCCAGGATAGGTGGCAGACCGGGCCATTGAAGTGAACTTCACCTATACCCTGGATGGTACCTGTGTCATCTGGGCATGAGGTGCTTTTGCATCAAAGCCATGGTAACTTAAAGAAGTAACTCCTTGAGCTTAGTACTTAGTATACTTATTATACTCCTTATATTTAGTCCATTGTTCTCACAGAATTGTAAACTACTTGAGGTCAAAGATTGTGAATAGTGTAATCATAGCACCTACTAGGGAGAAGGCAATGGCACCCCACTCCAGTACTCTTGCCTGGAAAATCCCATGGATGGAGGAGCCTGGTAGGCTGCAGTCCATGGGGTCGCTAAGAGTCAGACACAACTGAATGACTTCACTTTCACTTTTCACTTTTCATGAATTGGAGAAGGAAATGGCAACCCACTCCAGTGTTCTTGCGTGGAGAATCCCAGGGACAAGGGATCCTGGTGTGCTGCCGTCTATGGGGTCACACAGAGTCGGACACAACTGAAGTAACTTAGTAGCAACAGCATCTACTAGCATTTTATATGTGTTGTTCAAATAATGTTTGACAAATGAGTGAATCAATATTTGGAGTACATCCTATTTGCAAGAGGATTGAACATAGTTATCATGTACACGGATTTATATTCCCCGATCAAATTGCCAACATCTGCTGGATCATCAAAAAAGCAAGAGAGTTCCAGAAAACATCTATTTCTGCTTTATTGACTATGCCAAAAGCCTTTGACTGTGTAGATCACAATCAACTGTGGAAAATTCTGAAAGAGATGGGAATACCAGACCATCTGACCTGCCTCTTGAGAAACCTGTATGCAGGTCAGGAAGCAACAGTTAGAACTGGACATGGAACAACAGACTGGTTCCAAATAGGAAAAGGAGTACGTCAAGGCTATATATTGTCACCCTACTTATTTAACTTATATGCAGAGTACATCATGAGAAACGTTGGGCTGGAGGACACACAAGATGGAATCAAGATTGCAGGGAGAAATATTAATAACCCCGGATATGCAGATGACACCACCCTTATGGCAGAAAGTGAAGAGGAACTAAAAAGCCTCTTGATGAAAGTAAAAGAGGAGAGTGAAAAGTTGGCTTAAAGCTCAACATTCAGAAAACGAAGATCATGGCATCTGGTCCCATCGCTTCATGGGAAATAGATGGGGAAACAGTGGAAACAGTGGCTGACTTTCTTTTTCTGGGCTCCAAAATCACTACAGATGGTGACTGCAGCCATGAAATTAAAAGACGCTTACTCCTTAGAAAGTTATGACCAACCTAGACAGCATATTAAAAAGCAGAGACATTACTTTGCCAACAAAGGTCCGTCTAGTCAAGGCTATGGTTTTTCCAGTGGTCCTGTATGGATGTGAGAGTTGGACTATAAAGAAAGCTGAGTGCCAAAGAATTGATGCTTTTGAACTGTGGTGTTGGAGAAGACTCTTGAGAGTCCCTTGGACTTCAAGGAGATACAAGCAGTCCATCCTAAAGGAGATAAGTCCTGAGTGTTCATTGGGAGGACTGATGTTGAAGCTGAAGCTCCAATCCTTTGTCCACCTGATGGGAAGAGTGGACTCATTGGAAAAGACCCTGATGCTGGGAAAGATTGAGGGCAGGAGGAGAAGGGGACGACAGAGGATTAGATGGTTGGATGGCATCACTGACTCAATGGACTTGGATTTGGGTGGATTTTGGGAGTTGGTGATGGACAGGGAGTCCTGGCATGCTGCGGTTCTTGGGGTCGCAAAGAGTTGGACACAACTGAGCGCCTGAACTGAACTGAACATAATAATGTCTCTAAGAAAAGTTTAAAGAGGTTAGAGTTTTTAAAGAATTGTTTGAAGAGGAGCTTATGTCATAAAAATCTGCAGTAGAGACAGGTTGTAAAAAAAATTATAATTTTTCCCTTTAATGCATTCATATCTCCCTGCTGCTGCTACTGCTGCTAAGTCGCTTCAGTCGTGTCCGACTCTGTGCGACCCCATAGACGGCAGCCCACCGGGCTCCCCCATCCCTGGGATTCTCCAGGCAAGAACACTGGAGTGGGTTGCCATTTCCTTCTCCAATGCATGAAAGTGAAAAGTGAAAGTGAAGTCGCTCAGTCATGTCCGACCCTCAGCGACCCCATGGACTGCAGCCCACCAGGCTCCTCCATCCATGGGATTTTCCTGGCAAGGGTACTGGAGTGGGGTGCCATTGCCTTCTCCGTCATGTCTCCCTACCACCTTCTAAAATTTCTAGTGTTGCCTCTACCCTTACTCCCCAAGCTTTATTCTCCATGTAGCTTTTTGGAACTTAGAAACACCCACTCTTCTGTTGACCATAGCATCTTTTGGAATGTTGTACAGGTCTGAAGGATCTAAAATATAAAAACCCCTTTGTCTAACTCATATTTGCAACCAATCGAGTTATTGAATTATGACTATTACTACTGATAAAGCAGTTTGGAGGTTGTGGCTTCAGAGCTTTATCAAGTGGACTTTCTAGTACATTAGCCCTGAATCAGGAAGATTCACTCCAAGTGATTCACATGCCAGCATGGTTGGAAAGCCATTGCTGAAGTGGCAACTCCCTACCCAGGGTTGTGACCAGCCTTTGTGATCCCTTGTTCCCTACTGAAAAGAGATGGAGAAGATGAAGTCTTTAGACTCTGAGTGAAGACTCTTCCGACACTAAGGGTAACGAGGGAAACGGCTGCTATAAGGGAATTGTGCATGGTTCCAAGTGTGCAGTATTTCCTTCCCAGAGATTTCTGGCACTTTAGGTCTACACTAGGACATCTGGTCCACGTGACAAGCAGGGCACTGACTAGTGTCCTGTCTGTCTGTCTTGTTTTGGGCTTCTGTGATTAATACCTGCCGCCTGGCCAATCCTCATTCCCTGCAGTCCTTGTCTTAAAATATCTCTCTGGCCACTGGCTCTAACCAAAGATCCTCTTCCAATGATTGCTTAAATAAAAATGGATAAAATACATGTGATTGGTTCTCTGAAAGTTTTAAACTATATGTGCTGTGTGCTCAGTCGCTCAGTTGTGTCCAACTCTTTGTGGCCCTATGGACTATAGCCTGCAAGGCTCCTCTGTCATGGAATTTCCCAGGCAAGAATACTGGAGTGGGTTCCCATTTCATACTCCAGGGAATCTTTGATCAGGGGATCTACTCCAACCCAGGAACTGAATCCACATCTCTTGTATCTCCTCCACTGGCAGGCAGATTCTTTACCACTAGTGCCACCTGAGAAGCCCATTTTAAATTATATATCATATAGATCTTTTAAATCATCCTTGTTTAGAGAGTTGACCAATTTGGTGCTTTAGAACATTCCCTACGATGTTAAATATTCTGAGGAAATACTGCTTTTGTTGGAAAGTCAGACTCAATACTGATTTTAGGTTAAAGTTGCCTTGTCTAGGATGACAACCACTCGTAACATGAGGACAGCTTGTCATTCTTTACAAGTAACATTACTGCTGCTCCGTCTTGGACAACGCAGGGCTTAAGGTGGGGGGATAAGTGATTTTTTAAGACTTTCTGCATTATGAGCTGTGATCTTCATAGACAAACTGAGTAACCAGCTACTGAATTGATTTGCCATGCAAGATCACTTTTGTACACTAAAAGCCTGACAATTTGACTTTCACTCTTGCTGTCAATTTGTGTAATATAAGTGTCTTATAGGAAAGCAAGTGGTAAAGAACTCTCTGCTAAACTCCAGGTCAAAACAAAATGTAGAGGAGAAGACTAAACTGTGTAAGTCTGTTGATATTAATATGTCCTTGGAAGGACATACCCTTTACATTCTTCCTGGTTACTTATCTCAGTTCCTTCCTTCTCCATTCATTGCACCTAAGAGTCTTTTAGATTCGAAATCAGATTTTGAATTAGGCATTCTGAAAGCTGTGATATTTTACTTGATTTTTTTCCCCAAAATCCTGATTCTCTTTCTTTATATGTAGATATAGATAGATATAAATAGACATAGATTTATTTTTTTTACTTGGTTTGATGTCAAAAAGTCCATTTGGCCATGTTCTGAGAGTATTTGTGGTAATATGAAAAAAAAATTATTGACTAAGAATGAGAGAATCTATATTTAAACCAAGGTAACATTTCTTATTTACTTTTTATATGGAGTGGCCACCTTAACCTGTTGTGCCTCAGTCTGCTCATCTTTAAAATTGAAATAGTTGTAATATCTGACACATTTGTAGCTCTTGAAGTTTAGGAATCTATTTAAAGTGCAATATTTTATGTATCCTTCAGGGATCATATCTCCATTTAATAAATGAGAAAACAGGGCCTATAAAAGCAACATAACTTACCAAGACCTCTCAATATTAAATGGTGAATAACAGTTCTGGAACCAAAACCCGTCTTCAGAAAGTCTACTAATTTTTCACTTATATGAATATCTTTACAGAACTCAGGGAATTGTTAGGAGAAGTTAAGTGAGGTAGAGCAAAAAGGGTTTTAAAAAATCAATAGCTATACAAGGGTAAATTAATATTTAATAAAGCAAGATTGTTTTTTACTAATGAAACCCTGAGATTCTTACTTTTCTCTTTAGTTCCTTGAGATTAGAAGAATTCAAAGCTCATATGAAATAAAGAAGTTAATATAGAGGTAAACATTTGGATAGCAGTTTTTTAAGTTAATTAATTTATCTTAATTGGAGGTTAATTACATTACAATATTGTGGTGGTTTTTGCCACATGTCGACATGAATCAGCCATGGGTGTATATGTGTCTCACCATCTTGAAACCCCCTCCCATCTCCCTCCCCACCCCATCCCTCTGGGTTGTCCCAGAACATCAGCTTTGAGTGCCCTGCTTCATGCATCAGACTTGCACTGGTCATCTATTTTACATATGGTAATATACATGTTTCAATGCTATTCTCTCATATCGTCCCATCCTCGCCTTCTCCTACATAGTCCAAAAGTCTGTTCTTTACATCTGTGTCTATTTTGCTGTTTTGCATATAGGGTTGTCATTACCATCCTTCTAAATTCCATATATACATGTTAATATACTATATTGGTATTTCTCTTTCTGGCTTACTTTACTCTGTATAATAGGCTGAAGTTTCATCCACCTCATTAGAACTGACTCAAATGCATTCTTTTTTTATAGCTGAGTAATATTCCTTTGTGAATATGTACCGCAACTTCCTTATCCATTCACATGCTGGTGGACATCTAGATTGTTTCTATGTTCTAGTTATTGTAAACAGTGCTGCAAAGAGCATTGGGGTACATGTGTCTCTTTCAATTCTGGTTTCCTCACTGTGTATGCCCAGAAGTGGGATTGCTGGGTCATATGGCAGTTTTTTTCCAGTTTTTTAAGTAATATCCACACTGTTCTCCATAGTGATTGTACCAGTTTGCATTCCCAACAGTGTAAGAGGGTTCCTTTTTCTTCATACTCTCTCCAACATTTATTGTTTGTAGACTTTTTGATGGCAGCCATTCTATCTGGGGCAATGGCACCCCACTCCAGTACTCTTGCCTGGAAAATCCCAAGGATGGAAGAGCCTGGTGGACTGCAGTCCTTGGGGTCACTAAGAGTTGGACACGACTGAGTGCACTTTTCACTTTCACATATTGGAGAAGGAAATGGCAACCCACTCCAGTGTTCTTGCCTGGAGAATCCCAGGCACGGGGGTGCCTGGTGGGCTGCCGTCTGTGGGGTCGCATAGAGTTGGACACGACTGAAGCTACTTAGCAGTAGCAGCAGCAGCATTCTATCTGGAGTGAGATGATATTTAATTGTGGTTTTGATTTGCATTTCTCCAATAATGAGTGATGTTGGGCATCTTTTCATGTATTTGTTAGCCATCTGTATATCTTCTTTGGAGAAATGTCTGTTTAGTTCTTTGGCCCATTTTTTATTTGGGAAATTTATTTTTCTGGTATTGAGCTGCATGAGCTGCTTGTATATTTTAGAGATTAATTCTTTGTCAGTTGCTTCATTTGCTTTTATTTTCCCCCATTCTGAAGACTGACTTTTCACCTTGATTTTAGTTTCCTTTGTTGTGAAAAATCTTTTAGGTTTAATTAGGTCCCACTTGTTTATTTTTGTTTCCATTTTCTGGGAGGTGGATCATAGAGGATCTTGCTGTGATTTATATCAGAGAGTATTTTGCCTATGTTTTCTTCTAAGAGTTTATAATTTCTGGTCTTAACGTTTAGATCTTTAATCCATTTTGAGTTTAGTTTTGTTTATGATGTTATAAAGTATTCTAGTTTCACTTACAGGTAGTTGACTAGTTTTCCCAGCACCACTTGTTAAAGAGATTGTCCTTTCTCCATTGTATATTTTTGCCACCTTTGTCAAAGACAAGGTGTCCGTAGGTGCATGGATTATCTCTGGGCTTTCTATTTTGTCCCACTGATCTATATTTCTGTCTTTGTGCCAGTACCATACTGTCTTAATGACTGTAGCTTTGTAGTTGGATAGCAGTTTTTAAACTTGATTTTTAGTATTTGGACTTAATTATTATTAAAGAATTTGTTTCTTACAAAGAATTTGTATCTTTATAGTTGATTTAAAATATTATGTTAGTTTCTGTTGTACAGAAAAGTTAATCAGTTATATATATATATATATATATATATATATATATATCTCCACTGCTTTCTAGACTCTTTTCCCATGTAGGCCATTACAGAGTATTGAGAAGAGCTCCCTGTGCTATATAGTAGGTTCCCTATGCTGACTGTATAGAGCTTCTCCATCTTTGACTGTAAAGAATATAATCCATCCGATTTTGGTATTGACCATCTGGTGATGTCCATGTGTAGAGTCTTCTCTTGTGTTATTCAGATCAGATCAGATCAGTTGCTCAGTTGTGTCCGACTCTTTGTGACCCCATGAATCGCAGCACGCCAGGCCTCCCTGTCCATCACCAACTCCCGGAGTTCACTCAGACTCACGTCCATCGAGTCGGTGATGCCATCCAGCTATCTCATCCTCTGTCATCCCCTTCTCCTCCTGCCCCCAATCCCTCCCAGCATCAGAGTCTTTTCCAATGAGTCAACTCTTTGCATGAGGTGGCCAAAGTACTGGAGTTTCAGCTTTAGCATCATTCCTTCCAAAGAAATCCCAGGGCTGATCTTCAGAATTGACTGGTTGGATCTCCTTGCAGTCCAAGGGACTCTCAAGAGTCTTCTCCAACACCACAGTTCAAAAGCATCAATTCTTCGGTGCTCAGACTTCTTCACAGTCCAACTCTCACATCCATACATGACCACAGGAAAAACCATAGCCTTGACTAGGGTATTTGCTATGACCAGTGCATTCTCTTGGCAAAACTCTGCTAGCCTTTGCCCTGCTTCATTTTGTACTCCAAGGCCAAATTTGCCTGTTACTCCAAGTATCTCTTGACTTCCTACTTTTGCATTCCAGTCCCTTATGATGAAAAGGACATCTTGTTTGGGTGTTAGTTTTAGAAGGTATTGTAGGTCTTTATGGAACCAGTCAACTTCAGCTTCTTTGGCATTAGTGGGGCATAGACTTGGATTACTGTGATATTGAATGGTTTGCCTTGGAAACTAACAGAGATCATTCTATCATTTTTTGAGGTTGCACCCAAGTACTGCACTTTTAGACTCTTTCGATGACTATGAGGTCTACTCCATTTCTTCTAGGGGATTCTTGCCCACAGTAGTAGATATAATGGTCATCTGAATTAAATTTGCCCATTCCAGTCCATTTTAATTCACTAATTCCTAAAATATCAGTGTTGACTCTTGACATCTCCTGTTTGACCACTTCCAATTTACCTTGATTCATGGACCTAACATTCCAGGTTCCTATGCAATATTGTTCTTTACAGCATCAGACTTTACTTTCACCACCAGACACATCTACAACTGGGTGTTTTTTTCTGCTTTGACTCAGCCTCTTCATTCCTTCTGGAGCTATTTCTCATCTCTTCTCCTGTAGCATATTGGGCATCTACCAACCTGGGGAGTTCATCATTCAGTGTCCTATCTTTTTGCCTTTTCATACTGTTCATGGGATTCTCAAGGCAAGAATGCTGAAGTGGTTTGCCATTCCCTTCTCCAGTAGACCTTGTTTTGTCAGAACTCTCCACCATGACCCATCCATCTTGGGTGGCCCTACATGGCATGGTTTATGGTTTCACTGAGTTATACAAGGCTGTGTTCCATGTGAATGGGATTAGTTCCCTTATAAAAGGGGCCTTAGAGAGTAACGTTGACATATATACGCTACCATATGTAGAACAGATAGCTAGTGGGAAGCTGCTGTATAGCACGGGCAGCTCAGCTCAGTATTCTATGAAGATCTAGAGGTGTGGAATGGGGGGATGCTGGGAGGCTCAAGAGTGGGGGATAGATGTAAACATATAGTTGATTCCCATTATTGTACAGCAGAAACTAACACAATGTTGTGAAACAATTATACTCCAATTAAAAAAATTAAAAAGAAAAAAAAGAAAAACAAACACAAACTTGGTAGGGCAAAACAGAGTGTTGCAAATAATAAATGTTCAATTAGTTATAAAAATAAAAAACAATAAGAGACACAAGAAACTCCCTCACCCCATTCCACCACGTGAAGGCATAGAGAAGAGACTATCTATGAAACAGAAAAAGTACTAGACACAAAAGCTGCTAGCATCTCCATATTGCACCCCTCTGCCCCCAGGACTGTGAGAACTACATAAGTCATTTGGTTTATGTCATTTTTGTTACAACAGCCCAAACAGACGAAGACAGAGATCCACAAACATGTGGATCAACAAATATATGTTGAATAACTACTATGTGACAAAAAGTTAAAGGGAATGAAAAATAATAATGAAGTAAAAAACCTCTTTTGAGCATCAATTTTATTCTGGGAACTGACTTAATTAAGTTAATTAACCAAGTTGGAGATGGAGTCAAGTGGAAAAATCCAAATATTTACTCCTCTGAAATAAATGTAGGCAAGATACATTTGGGTGGTAAAGGACCATCCTGGCCTTAGCAGTGAGGCCAAGTTGGAGGTTTGTGTGTAAAGGCAAGTTTGTCTTTTGATGCAGATTTCTGACTCTTGCCTTGACAGAGGAAGCTGGGATCTTGGAGTGCTTTAATGCAGTGGAGTTCCACTCAGGCTGCACTCAGAATCACTATCATTCTGGGGAGCTTTGAATAAAAGTGTGATGCTGGGCCTCACCCTTAGAGATTCCAATTTAAATTGGTTTGGAACAATGCATAGATATCTTTTTCTTTTAATTTTATTTTTTATGTTCCCTAAGTGATTATAATGTGCAGCCAGAGTTGAAAACCATGTTTTAGGTCAGTGATTTTAAAACCGTGCATAAGAATCACTTGGGAGATATTGGCTAAAATTTAGATTCCTTGGGGCTTGTCCTAAAAGATTTTGATTTAGGTCATCTGAAGTAGAACCCAGGAATCTACCCTGCTGCTAAGTCACTTCAGTCATGTCTGACTTTGTGTGACCCCAGAGACAGCAGCCCACCAGGCTCCCCCATCCCTGGGATTCTCCAGGCAAGAACACTGGAGTGGGTTGCCACTTCCTTCTCCAATGCATGAAAATGAAAAGTGAAAGTGAAGTCGTTCAGTCGTGTCTGACTCCTAGCGACCCCATAGACTGCAGCCTAGCAGGCTCCTCTGTCCATGGGATTTTCCAGGCAAGAGTACTGGAGTGGGCTGCCATTGCCTTCTCCAGGAATCTACCCTAAATGATTGTAAATTGGATACTTCTTGGAAAACACTTTGAGAAATACCACTTTTGAATTTCAAATGTTTGCAATCTCGTTGGTTGTTTTGTGGAAACCAGACTAGATCTTTTAATTCACTAAAATCAGTATCTAAAGAATTAGCTTTCTCAGATAGCTAAGGGAGAAGTGTATAGTTATTTCATCCATAATTTTAAAAAAATTTCTGGCCTTTCCCACTTATCTATAAAATTAGGTGTTTGTTGTACAAGAGTGTCTCCCCTTTTGGACTTAGACTCAGTCTATAAAATATTTTAAGATTTTCTGCTTTGGATTATTATTACAATGTAATTGAATTATTTTATTCACTTTATTTGGGCTTCCCAGGTGGAGCTAAAGGTTAAGAATCCATCTGCCAATGCAGGAGATACAGGAGAAGCAAATTCGATCCCTGGGTCAGGAAGATCCCCTGGAGTAGGAAATGGTAACACACTCCAGTATTCTTGCTGAGAAAATTCCATGGACAGAGGAGCCTGTTGGGCTATTAACTATGGGACCACAAAGAGTCAGACATGACTGAGCAACTGAGCATAAACACACACACACATTCACTTTATTTAGTATTTTTATATATTAAAATATAATTGTGTTAGCTTATTTTAAAGTCTGATAATAAAACCTACAAAAAATTGAAGATCTTTCAGAAATCTAAAATAAGTTGAGGGACTTCCCTGGCAGTCTAGTGGTTGACTCTGCATATCTACTGCAGCAGGTACAGGTTCCATTCCTGATTGGGAAACTAAGATAACCACTTAGTTACACTGTGTGGTAAGAAAAATTAAAAAATAAAATAATAAAATAATTTTGCTGTGAAGAAGTAAGTTGAATCACATATTATAGGGTACCTCATACTCTCTTTTTGTGACATTAGCAAACTAAAGTTTCTAAATATTTTGTATGCTTTTCATGCCACTTGTTTGCAGATATGATTACATTTAATCCTACCAGGCCTTGAGGAAGATATTGTGGTTCCATTGTATAATCCAGAAAAGTCAGATCCACAGAAGTTAAGACCAAAGAGTGTAACCCTGATAAGCAGCAGAGATGAAATTAAGCACCAGGATCTCACTTTGAGGCTGGTGGTCTTTTTTTTATAGCTAAAAATAAATCACAGATGATTTTTGTAGAATTAACAATTTGTAATGCTTCTTATTTAAAATACTAATTCTATTCTTTTTTTTGCTAGAACACAAATGTAGAGGCTGTTTTTAAAATAAAAGCAGAGAATGAAACTTTATTGCTATGTATTGCCAGGGAAGAAGATTAGATAGGTAATAGAATTTTTAGAAAATAATACTAACTTCTATTAGTCAAAAGTTTCTTTATCATATTCCATTTCTCTCTCTCTGGCAATACATTTTAAAAAGTCATTCTAAGTAAGTTGCAAATATCACTCATGTGGATGAATTCTTCTCTCCAAGCCTTATACTATTATGGGTGGGGGGAGGGGACTCAGAGATTCTACAAAATATTGGAAGAGATGACAGAGTTTTTACAATCTAAAATCTGGATAACTCAATCAATTTTAACTGAAAGTTGATTTGGCATGTTCAGTTTGTTAAAAGAATGAGCCATGGTATGCTACTGTGCTAGTAGTTCACTATCTACAGGCAATCTGTAGAACAGAGTTAGAAGATCATTCTATCTGCAGTATCATGAGCTATCCTTAATGCTTTTCTCCCATCTTAATCTAGTCTATTGACAGAACAGGTCCTTGTATTGTCAATCATCCTCTCATCTGAAAATATAATATAGTCTTTTTTCCCCTACATCTGAAGCATTAAGTACCTTAGAAAAGTTCTGAAGAATAGGTCCAAGCGACTTCAGCTGAGAGTATACTTGTTTTGCTGGGACCATTCCATTATAAGTCTTCCTCACATAGTGATCTACAGAGTTTAAGATTATAATGCTTGCCCTTAAAATGGGAGAAGGATGTCTTTTATAAGCATTTCCTTTTTTTTCGCACTCAGTGAAATCAAGGCATATGTTTAAATGACTTCTACTTAAAAATAAGACATGTCTGGAAACTAGCAGATTAAGTCTAGTTAAGTAAGTAATGGAAGCCAGAAATAAGACTATGAAAGTTTTCCTGTAAGTTCTTTGTTTTAAATTGCGGCATAGAGCTCATCAGTCAGTATTGCCCAAAAGAAACAGGGAGAAGGCTTTATATGTTGGTGGATATTAATTTCATTCTTACTAATAATTATCCAAAAATTATTTCTTGACAGTAAACAATCAGCTATGAATGTGGAGTTGATCAAACTTCATTTCTACCACAGTATTAAATATCTTTTTTGTATAGCTTGTCAAAATAGCAAGGTGGGCTGTCAAAATAGCAAGGTGAGCTTACTAAAATAAACAAAAGAAGAAAACCAGAATGAGGTTAGAGCATAGGAATGTTTTCTTTTTGGAATTATATCTCTTAAAAGTCACATTCTTTGAACTAGCTTTCCAGAACAGTAAGACTTTTTCAGAATGAGATGAAAGTAAGGAGAAATTTTGGGTGTAATGTTGGGAAAAATCAGCAGGAGAGCAACATAGGGTAGGGAGCTGATGAGCAAGAGGAGAGAAATAGATGAAAAAGTAGATGGAACGAGGCTACCTTTGTCTGAACACCTAGGCAAGACATATGAAGGTCATTATTATAATTGCATTTATAAGATCAGATAAGACAAATACACACACATATACACACAGAAAGGTTGAACAATAGACAAATGTGAAGAATGACAAGAAATGTGTCTTTCTGTGGTCAAATATATCCTCACAAATGCCCGTATACATACCTGCTGTATACTGTGGCCACATTTTGGTTTGAAAGACATACACTGATATCTTAGTCCATGTAATGATTCTATTACAAACTGACTCCTACTTGATTTTCTTTCTTCTGTTAGTTAACCAGATTTATTTAAATGTGTGAATTTAGGAATGGAAAGCAGCTTAGCTATTTATATGGTCTGATTGTCAGAGAAAGGATTTTTAGCAGTGCTGATTCAGATTTTAAAACATTCCCATCCCACACCACCAAAAGCACCATCTTACTTTGCTAAAAGGTTCACATTTAATTATATTTTATGTTTATGGCCTATCTATAAAACACCATTAAATGCTATTGTAAATTAAAGATAATGTGCTATTGGCAATCCTTGAGCTATGCAGCAAACTTTCCCTTCAATTTTTCAAACTTCTTGCAGGGGTTTATATAACAAAGAATAACACTCAAATCCCATGCGCTGAGTCTATAGGAACATAAATCTCCGTCCACTTAAAATGTTCATGCAGAACTTTCTCATAGTATTTCAATCTGCACAATGGTGCCATGATTGAATTTGGTGGCCCTTGGGATTTATAGTTTCAATGGGTCACAGAACTCCCTATGCTCCTTAACAGGTTTCTCTGTTAAGATGGTAAATATTGGTATTTAGTAAACAATATCTGGGGTTTTCCAGGTGGCGCTAGCAGTAAAGAACCTGCTTGCCAATGCAGGAGACTTGGGTTCAATCCTGGGTCTGGAAGATCCCCTGGAGAGGAATATGACAACCCATTCCAGTATTCTTGCCTGGAGAATCCCCATGAACAGAGGAGCCTGGCATGCTACAGTCCATGGGGTCTCAAAGAGTCTGACTTGTCTGGAGTGACTTAGAATGCTAACAGTATCTTAGATGTCCTTCAGCATGTTGATGCATAAGTTTTTGTTTTTCAAATGATGTATTACCTTAGCACTGCCTCAGAACTTCCCCTCTAAGAACTCTTAAATTTACACCGACACAAAAAAGGAAACAAAAATTCCTCAAAGAGCCATGCCATTTGGACTAAAGGTTCTAAACCTTTGTTCAAATCAAACTTCAAAGAAATCTATTAAATTTTTGATAAAATTTAAAATGTTTCATGTCTTGGGCAATATATATTCTTGAGGGATATTTTATAAGCCTTATTAGATTCACAAAGAAGCACATGACCTCACAAGAGATTGAACACTTCTTTCAATTTAGTTAATAAGACATACTGTATACCACTGCCTTTTACTCTGGAACCATACTATAATTTTTATTGGACAGAAAGTTTACTGCTGCCGTTATTAATTTCCACAGATCAAGGATGACCCCTAAATATCCACATTACCATTAAAATCTACTTACAGACAAAGTTACCACAAGTCTGTCTAAATTATTCCTGAAGTTGGTACTGCTCCTGTTCAAGCTACTCCCACTGCCTGACATGCCCTACATCCTCCCTACTTCTCTTTCTGTTAAGTCCTTTAAGACTCAGCTAAAATAGTACCATCTCTAAAATCTCTTTAAGAACCTTTCAGTCACTTTCCATCTTTCATAATGTGCTTTGTATGTGTGTATGAGAGAGTTCCTTCTATTAAAGGCCTTTTAGAGTTTGATTTGTATTGAGGTTTATATGGCTGTATGTTCCTAAGTAGATTGCAAACTGCTATAAGAGTGAGACTATGTTTTATTCATCATTGTTCCCTCCATCAGTCACTGCCTGACTCTCAATAGATACTTAGGAAGTGATTTCTGTTTAACTTTGGGGTGAATGTTAAGTTTATACCAGATATCCTAAAAGCAATTTTAAGATTTGATAGGAAGATGAGCACTATACATTATCCCTAGAATACTTACTTGGCAGGAATATATTAGCATATGTAAATCATAGTGGGCAAGGTAAATTAAAGAAATCACAGTACGATATTTTAAAGTGTTTTCTCTTCCCCTTTTTATGGAGTGATACGCTTTCAGGCAGTAGTGCTGAGTCTCATTCACTCACAATGAATTCTTCATGTTTCAACAAAGTGTAAATGTCCGGGGTTCTTATGTTCAGTACTGTTAGTAAGTACTAGTTGTTAATAATGAATATTGCATTTCTCAGCTCCCACTTTAAAAAATCTTTAAGTCATGTGTGGCAGGGATTTATTTAATTTTTTCTTTTTTAGAACCTATTTTCAGGAAGTCTGACTTCTCTACAATTAAGAATGCCATTTTTATTACTTACGTCTTAATGTAGAGAATCACTTTCACTCTATAAAACTCTGAATAGATTTATTTTAATAATAGCTCATATTTATATAGCATGGTATAAATTACATATGGACTTTTATATGAATCATCCAAGTTGATCCTCAAAACAACACTGTGAAGTAAATAGAGTGGATTTTGTTCTCATTTTCACAGATGAATAAACAGACTCAGAGATGACCCACAGCAGTCCACTTACCCTCAGTAAGCGATTCCATGGGTACAGAACCCAGGAATTCTAACTCCTGTGGCAGTCAGTATCATTCTACTTTGTGCTACCTCTAAGGAATTAGAAATCTATTTATTCACTCAACAGGTATACCTTATACATTGTGCCAGATGCTGTGTGCTCTAAGCACTCAGTGTATACCAGTGAACAAAAAAACAAATATCAAGTCTTTTTTTAAGATTAAATTCAGGCTGGAAAATCAACAGATTCAATAAAGGAAATATATAATATATTAGATAGTAATAAATAATGTGGAGGAAAATGAAGTAAGGAAAGGGACTGGTGCATTTTCAGAGGGTTGCAACTATACATAGAAAATTTAGACCTTGTGAAAAAGTGACTCATGAGGCAAGACCTAAAAAAGATGGAGAGAGTCTTATGATATCGAGGGGCTTTATGCAGAGGAAATAGCAAGTGCAGAGGGCTGAAATAGGATTTTTCTTAGCATGACTGAGGGACAGAAAGGAGGCCAATGAGGCTGGACTGTGACAAGCAAAAGAGAGGCTAGTGAGAGATAAGATCAAAAGGTACAGAGTCTAGGAGCTACTATAAGGGCTTTGATTTCTACTCTGAATAAGATGGGAAACCATGGGAGAATTTGGAGTAGAAGGCTAGTATGGCATGATGACATACATGCTTTAAAGATTCACTCTTGCTTCCATCTTATATACTAAGAATATGTTATGGGGTAGAGAAGCAGGGAGATGTAGAAATGCAAAATGAGAGACCAGTGAGGAGGCTATTGCACCTACTCAAGTGTTGGAGCTCCATTAGTTTGCTGAAGATGCCTTTATAAAGCACCAAAATCTGGGCGGCTTAGAACAAAAAGTTATTGTCTCACAATTCTGGAGTCCCCAAGTCTGAAATCAAGGTGTCAGCAGAGCTATACTCTGTCTGATGCCTCTAGGGGAGAATCCTTGCTTGCCTTTTTTAGCTTCTGTTGAATCCTCGGCATTCCTTGGCATGTAGGTATATCACTTCAGTCATGTGGCTGTCTTCTTCCTGTGTCATCACATCTTTCCACTGTGTATGTCTGTCTCTGAGTTTCCTCTTTTTAGGAAAACACCAGTCATATTGGTTTAGGGTTAATCCTAGAGACTTTATTTTAACTTGATTACCTCTGTAAAGACTATTTCCAAATGAAGCCACATTCTGAAGTACTAGAGGTTAAAGCTTCAATAGATCTTATCTGAGGGACACAATTCAGCCTGTAGTAGTGGGTTAGACGAGAATGGTATTGGTATTAGTGGTAATAGTAAGCATCAATATTTATGGACTAATTGAAATATATATTTTCAATTATTATAGATATGTATTTCAAAAGTATTTAACAAATACATATTTCTTTAGGTGATGCAAGAGGAAAGCATCTGAGGAACATCAGACATCAAATACCTCTCTTCAGTTCAAGGGGTCTCTAGGTAGCTCACATGGTCCTAAATCATCTTGCCTCACTGTATTCCACTGCTTGCTTTGCCCTGTAACTGGGATAATTACCATTCCTGAGGCCACCCAAGGGACTTCCTAACTGCAGCTGCAGCTCCAGCATTCTTGTTACCTCTTTATGTCACCAAAATTGATATCAACTCTCCCTGTTGAACCTAAAAGTCAGCGTGCTACAAAGTTGTCCTCCCACTTTCCAAACTGAACACCATTAAGCTTTGTTGCCTGCAATATCTCTAACAGGGTCTCAGGTATAGTGATTATATATAATCACTGTATATATATATATATATATATATATATATATATATATATATATATAAAATCAGTGAGAGCTGATTATTATCAGCTCTCACACATTTTGACATGACACCTTCCTTGGTCTTGAGATATAAAAATCCAGCCTGATCTGCACCAACTACTTAGTTGCACTTGTCTTAATTTCAAGTGAATACATAGTGTAGAACCTTATACTGGTATATGGCTGCTGCATACAATATATCAATTCATGACTTTGAAAAACTTTCCTATAATATATCAGAATACTAGGTTTTTCATGGCTATCCAAAATGTTTCCATATTCATTTTCTAAGTAGTGACACTGATGTTAAGTAGTAATAAGAAGCTTGCAATTACTAATAATTACAGTATTCTTGCCTGGAAAATTCCACGGACAGAGGAAACTTGTGGGCTACAGTCCACAGGGACACAAAGAGTCAGCAGCGACTGAGCACATCAGCACAGCACTCTTAATATTGCTGTAAAGAGCAATATCACATAGGAACCTGGAATGTTAGGTGCATGAATCAAGGCAAATTGGAAGTGGTCAAACAGGAGATGGCAAGAGTGAACATCGACATTTAGGAATCAGTGAACTAAAATGGACTGCAATGGGGGAATTGAACTCAGATGACCATTATATCTATTTCTGTGGGCAAGAATCTCTTAGGAGAAATGGAGTAGCCATCACAGTCAATAAGAGAGTCCAAAATGCACTACTTAGGTGCAATCTCAAAAACAACAGATGACCTCTGCTCATTTCCAAGGTAAACCATTTGGTATCACAGTAATCCAAGTCTATGCCCTGACCAGTAATGCTGAAGAAGCTGAAGTTGAAGGGTTCTATGAAGACAAGATCTACAAGATCTTATAGAACTAACACCCCCCAAAAATGTCCTTTTCATTATAGGGGACTCAAATGTAAATGTAGGAAGTTGAGAACTATCTGGAGTAACAGGCAAATTTAGCTTTGGAGTACAAAACGAAGCAGGTCAGAGGCTAACAGAGTTTTGCCAAGAGAACACACTTGGCATAGAAAACACCCTCTTCCAACAACACAAGAGAACACTCTACACATGGATATCACCAGATGGTCAACACTAAAATCAAACTGATCATATTCTTTGCGGTCAGAGATGGAGAAGTTCTATACGGTCAGCACAAACAAGACTGGTTGCTAACTGTGGCTCAGATTGGCTCAGATCATGAACTCCTTCTTGCCAAATTCAGACTTAAAGAAAGTAGGGCAAACCACCAGACCATTCAAGTATGGCCTGAATCAAATCCCGTACAATTATACAGAGGAAGTGAGAAATAGATTCAAGGGATTAGATCTGATAGAGTGCCTGAAGAACTATGGATGGAGGTTCGTGACATTGTACAGGAGGCAGTGATCAAGACCATCCCCAAGAAAAAGAAATACAAAAAGGCAAAACAGTTGTCTGAGGAGGTCTTACAAATATCTGAGAAAAGAAGAGAAGCTAAAGGCAAAAGAGTAAAGGAAAGATATACCCATCCAAATGCAGAGTTCCAAAGAAAACCAAGGAGAGATAAGAAAGCCTTCCTCAGTGATCCGTGCAAAGAAATAGAGGAAAACAACAGAATGGGAAAGATTAGAAATCTCTTCAAGAAAATTAGAGATACCAAGGGAACATTTCATGCAAAGATGGGCTCAATAAAGAACAGAAATAGTATGAACCTGACAGAAGCAGAAGATATTAAGAAGAGCTGGCAAGAATACACAGAAGAACACTACAAAAAAAGATCTTCATGGCCCAGATAACCACGATGGTGTGATCACTCACCTGGAGCCAGACATCCTGGAATGTGAAGTCAAGTGGGCCTTAGGAAGCATCACTATGAACAAAGCTAGTGGAGGTGATGGAATTCCAGTTGAGCTATTTCAAATCCTGAAAGATAATGCTGTGAAAGTGCTGCACTCAAAATGCCAGCAAATCTGGAAAACTCAGCAGTGGCCACAGGACTGGACAAGGTCAGTTTTCATTCCAATCCCAAAGAAAGGCAATGCCAAAGAATGCTCAAACTACCGCACAATTGCACTCATCTCACATGCTAGTAAAGTAATGCTCAAAATTCTCCAAGCCGGGCTTCAACAGTACATGAATTGTGAACTTCCAGATGTTCAAGCTGGTTTTAGAAAAGGCAGAGGAACCAGAGATCAAATTGCCAATATCTGGTGGATCATCAAAAGAGCAAGAGAGTTCCAGAAAAACATCTAGTTCTGCTTTACTGACTACACCAAAGCCTTTGACTGTGTGGGTCACAACAAACTGTGGAAAATTCTTAAAGTGGTGGGAATACCAGATTATGTGACCTGCCTCCTGAGAAATATCTATGCAGGTCAAAAAACAACAGATAGAACTGGACATGGAAAAACAGACTGGTTCCAAATTGGGAAAGGAGTATTTCAAGGCTGTCTATTGTCACCCTGTTTATTTAACTTTTATGCAGAGTATATCATGTGAAATGTTAGGCTGGATGAAGCACAAGCTGAAATCAAAACTGCCAGGAGAAATATAAATAATCTCAGATATGCACATGACACCACCCTTATGGCAGAAAGCGAAGAAGAACTAAGGAGTCTCTTGATAAAAGTGGAAGAAGACAGGGAAAAAGTTGGCTTAAAACTGAACATTCAGAAAACGAAAATCATGGCAGCCAGTCCCATCACTTCATGGCAAATAGTTGGGAAAAATATGGAAACAGTGAGAGACTTTATTTTCTTGGGCTCCAAAATCACTGCAGATGGTAACTGCAGCCATGAAATTAAAAGATGCTCGCTCCTTGGAAGAAAATCTATGACCAACCTAGACCTCATATTAAAAAGCAGAGACATTACTTTACCAACAAAGGTCCGTCTAGTCAAAGCTATGGTTTTTTCAGCAGTCATGTATGGATTGAGAGTTAGACTATTAAAGAAAGCTGAGCACCGAAGAATCGATGCTTTTGAACTGTGGTGTTGAAGACTCTTGAGAGTCCCTTGGACTGCAAGGAGATCCAACCAGTCCATCCTAAAGAAAATCAGTCCTGAATATTCATTGGAAATACTGATTCTGAAGCTGAAACTCTGATACTCTGGCCATCTGATGTGAAGAAGCGACTCATTGGACCCTGTTTCTGGGAAAGATTGAAGGTGGGAAGAGAAGGGGATGACAGAAGATGAGATGATTTGATGGCATCAATGATGCAATGGACATGAGTTTGAGTAGGCTCCGGAAGTTGTTGATGGACAGGGAAGCCTGGCATTCTGCAGTCCATGGGGTTGTTAAAAGTCAGACACAACTGAGTGACTGAGCTGAACTGACTCTTAATTTATGAAAAAAACTTCCATTAAATATTTGCTTAATTTAAGTAACTGTACTATTCAGTGTTAAAAGATAACCAAGTCATGTTCCCTGGCTTAGAAAACTTCAGATTTAATAAGGTAGAGAGAGATACTAACACATAATTTTGGTATACTATTTTAAATTCTCTGAGAGATTTTATGGGTGTTACTGTGCTGCAATTCATGGGGTTGCAGAGTCGGACACGACTGAGTGACTGATCTGATCTGATCTGATCTGATAGGAGCCCAACTGTAGACAGCAGAAGGGCAGTAGGAAAGGCAGAGTACCAGCAGATGAGAGGCTGGGTAAATATTTGCTGGAAGAGGGGTTTCTTGAAAGAACAAAACAAAACAAAACAGTGCCAAGGCCAAAACACTAAGAACACAATCAGATAACATGATCAAAAGCATTTTGTAAAAAAAAAAAAAAAAAAAAAAGGCATTTTGGGCAAGAGTGACAGATTTCAAAAGACACAGAGGCACCCAAGAGCCAACAAGTTTCAGAGCAAGATATACCAAGCTAATTCTCCAACAAATCAGGAACATAACCCCAAGCACAAAAATATAGGTGGCCAAAAGTCACATCAAATCCATAGACACCTCAAAACTCACTACTGGACACTTCATTGCACTTAGAGAGAAGAGATCCAGCTCCACCCACTAGAACACTGACACAAGCTTACCTAACCAGGAAACCTTGACAAGTCACTTGTCCAACCCTGCCCACAGGGAGGAACCCCCACAATAAAGAGGAACCACAAACTTCCAGCACACAGAAAGGCCTCCCCAAACACAGCAACCTAAACAAGATGAAAAGGCAGAGAAATATTCAGCAGGTAAAGCAACATGATAAAAGCCCAGCAAACCAAACAAAAGAGGAGGAGATAGGGAGTCTAACTGAAAAAGAATTCAGAATAATGATAGTAAAAATGATCCAAAATTTGGAAAACAAAATGGAATTAAATAGTCTGGAGACAAGGATTGAGAAGATGCAAGAAAAGTTTTACAAAGACCTAGAAGAAATAAAAAAGAATCAATCAATAATGAATAGTGCAATAGCTGAGATCAAAAGCACTGTAGAGGGAACCAATAGTAGAATAACTGAGGCAGAAGATAGGATAATCAAGGTGGAAGATAGAATGGTGGAAATAAATGAAGCAGACAGGAAAAAAGAAAAAATAATTAAAAGAAATGAGGACAACCTCAGAGACCTCTGGGATAATGTCAAACACCCCAACATTTGAATCATAGGAGTCCCAGAAGAAAAAGACAAAAAGAAAGGCCACAAGAAAATACTTGAGGAGATAATAATTGAAAACTTCCCTAAAATGGGAAAGGAAATAGCCACCAAAGTCCAAAAAACCCAGAGAGTTCCAAACAGGATAAACCCAAGGTGAAACACCCCAAGACACATATTAATCAAATTAACAAAGATCAAACACAAAGAACAAATATTAAAAGCATCAAGGGAAAAACAATTAACCCACAAGGAGATCTCCATAAGGAAAACATCTGATCTTTCAATAGAAACTCTTCAAGCCAAAGGGAATCGGAGGACATACTTAAAGTGATGAAAGAGAAAAACCTATAACCCAGATTACTGTACCCAGCAAGGATCTCATTCAGATGTGAAGGAGAAATCAAAAGCTTTACAGACAAGCAAAAGCTCAGAGAATACAGCACCACCAAACCAGCTCTCCAACAAATGCTAAAGGATCTTCTCTAGACAGGAAACACAGAAAGGGTTTATAAACTCAAACCCAAAACAGCAAAGTAAATGGCAACAGAATCATACTTATCAATAATTACGTTAAATGTAAATGGGTTGAATGCCCCAACCAAAAGACAAAGACTGGCTGAATGGATACAAAAACAAGACCCCTATATATGCTGTCTACGAGAGACCCACCTCAAACCTAGGGACACATACAGACTGAAAGTGAAGGGCTGGAAAAAGATTTTTCATGAAAATGGAGACCAAAAGAAAGCAGGAGTAGCAATACTCATATCAGATAAAATAGACTTTGAAATAAAGGCCATGAAGAGAGACAAAGAGGGACACTACATAATGATCTAAGGATCAATCCAAGAAGAAGATATAACATAATAAATTTATATGCACACAACGTAGTGAAAGTGAAGTCGCTCAGTCGTGTCTGACTCTGCGACCCGTGGACTGTAGCCCACCAAGCTCCTCTGTCCATGGGATTCTCCAGGCAAGAATACTGGAGTGGGTTGCCATTTCCTTCTCCAGGAGCACCACAATATGTAAAGCAAATGCTAACAAATATGAAAGGGGAAATTAACAGTAACACAATAATAGTGGGAGACTTTAGTACCCCACTCACACCTATGGATAGATCAACTAAACAGAAAATTAGCAAGGAAACACAAACTTTAAATGATACAATAGACCAGTTAGACATAATTGATATCTATAGGACATTTCACCCCAAAACAATGAATTTCGCCTTTTTCTCAAGTGCACATGGAAGCTTCTCCAGGATAGATCACATCCTGGGCCATAAAGCTAGCCTTGGTAAATTCAAAAAAATTCAAATAATCTCAAGCATCTTTTCTGATCACAATGCACTAAGATTAGATGTCAACTACAGGAAAAAAAAAAAAAAACTATGAAAAATACAAACATATGGAGGCTAAACAACACACTTCTGAATAACCAACAAATCACAGAAGAAATCAAAAAAGAAATCAAAATATGCATAGAAATGAATGAAAATGAAAACACAACAACCCCAAACCTATGGGATTCAGTAAAAGCAATGATAAGTGGAAGGTTCATAGCAATACAAGCCTACCTCAAGAAACCATAGAGAAATCAAGTAAATAACCTAACTCTACACCTAAAGCAACTAGAAAAGGAAGAAAAGAAGAACCCCAGGGTTAGTAGAAGGAAAGAAATCACAAAAATTAGGGCAGAAATAAATGCAAAAGAAACAAAAGAGACCATAGCAAAAATCAACAAAGCTAAAAGCTGGTTCTTTGAGAAGAGAAATAAAATAGACAATCCATTAGCCAGACTCATCAAGAAACAAAGGGAGAAGAATCAAATCAAGAAAATTAGAAATGAAAGTGGAGAAATCACGACAACACAGAAATACAAAGGATCATAAGAGACTACTATCAGCAACTCTATGCCAATAAAGTGGACAACTTGGAAGAAATGGACAAATTCTTAGAAAAGTATAACTTTCCAAAACTGAACCAGGAAGAAATAGAAAATCTTAACAGTCCCATCATAAGCACAGAAATAGAAAACCGTAATCAGAAATCTTCCAACAAAAAAAAAGCCCAGGACCAGATGGCTTCACAGGTGAATTCTACCAAAGATTTAGAGAAGAGCTAACACCTATCCTACTCAAACTGTTCCAGAAAATTACAGAGGAAGATAAACTTCCAAACTCACTCTGTGAAGCCACCATCAGTGGGCTTTATCCCAGGGATGCAAGGAAACTTCAATATTCACAAATCAATCAATGTGATACACCACATTAACAAATTAAAAGAAAAAAAACCATATGGTTATCTCAATAGATGCAGAGAAAGCCTTTGACAAAATTCAACATCCATTTATGATAAAAAAAACCCTCCAGAAAGCAGGCATAGAAAGAACATACCTCAACATAATAAAAGCCATCTATGATAAGTCCAAAGCAAACATTATCCTCAATGGTGAAAAATGGAAAGCATTTCCCCTAAAGTCAGGAACAAGAGACAAGAATACTCACTCTCACCACTACTAGTCAACATAGTTTTGGAGGTTTTGGCCACAGCAATGAGAGCAGAAAAAGAAATAAAAGGAATCCAGATTGGAAAAGAAGAAGTAAAACTTTCACTGTTTGCAGATGACATGATCCTCTACATAGAAAACCCTAAAGACTCCACCAGAAAATTACTAGAGCTAATTAATTAATACAGTAAAGTTGCAGGATATAATTAACATAGAGAAATCCCTTGTATTCCTATACACTAACAATGAGAAAACAGAAAGAGAAATTAAGGAAAAAATTCCATTCACCATGGCAATGAAAAGAATAAAATACTTAGGAATAAATCTACCTAAAGAAACAAAAGACCTATGTATAGAAAACTACAAAACACTAATGGAGAAATCAAAGATGACACAAATAGATGGAGAAATATACCATGTTCATGGATCAGAAGAATCAATATAGTGAAAATGAGTATACTACCCAAAGCAATCTATAGATTCAATGCAATCCCTATCAAGCTATCAATGGTATTTTTCAGAGAATTAGAACAAATAATTTCACAATTTGTATGGAATTACAAAAAACCTCGAATAGCTGAAGCAATCTTGAGAAAGAACAATGGAACTGGAGGAATCGACCTACCTGACTTCAGGCTATACTACATAGCAACAGTCATCAAGACAGTATGGTACTGGCACAAAGACAGAAACATAGATCAATGGAAAAAAATAGAAAGCCCAGGGATAAATCCATGTACCTATGGACACCTTATCGTTGACAGAGGAGGCAAGAATATACAATGGATTAAAGACAATCTCTTTAACAAGTGGTGCTGGGAAAACTGGTCAACCACTTGTCAAAGAATGAAACTAGAACACTTTCTAACACAATACACAAAAATAAACTCAAAATGGATTAAAGATCTAAATGTAAGACCAGAAACCATAAAACTCCTAGAATAAAACACAGGCAAAACACTCTCTGACATAAATCACAGCAGTATCCTCTATGACCCACCTCCCAGAGTAATGGAAATAAAAGCAAAAATAAACAAATGGGACCTAATTAAACTTAAAAACTTTTGCACAACAAAGGAAATTATAAGCAAGGTGAGAAGACAGTCTTCAGAATGAGAGGAAACAATAGCAAATGAAGCAATTGACAAAGAATTAATCTCAAAAATATACAAGCTGCTCCTGCAGCTCAATTCCAGAAAAGTAAGCAACCTAATAAAAAAATGAGCCAAAGAACTAAACAGACATTTCTCTAAAGAGGACATACAAATGGCTAACAAATACATGAAAAGATGCTCAACATTACTTATTATTGGAGAAATGCAAATCAAAACCATAATGAGGTACCATCTCATGCCAGTCAGAATGACTGCTATCAAAATGTCTACAAACAATAAATGCTGGAGAGTGTGCAGAGAAAAAGGAACCCTCTTACACTGTTGGTGGGAATGCAAACTAGTACCTCCACTATGGAGAACAGTGTGGAGATCCCTTAGAAAGCTACAAATAGAACTGCCATATGACCCAGCAATCCCACTGCTAGGCATACACACTAAGGAAACCAGAATTCAAAGAGACACGTGTACCCCAATGTTCATCTCAGCACTGTTCACGATAGCCAGGACATGGAAGCAACCTAGATGTCCATTGGCAGATGAATGGATAAGAAAGCTGTGGTACATATGCATAATGAAATATTACTCTGTTATTAAAAAGAATGCATTTGAATCAGTTCTAATGAGGTGGATGAAACTGGAGCCTATTATACAGAGTGAAGTAAGTCCGAAAGAAAAACACCAATATAGTATATTAACACACATATATGGAATTTAGAAGGATGGTAATGATGACCCTATATGTGAGACAGAAAAAGAGACACAGATGTAAAGAACAGACTGTTGGACTCTATGGGAGAAGGCGAGGGTGGGATGATTTGAGAGAATAGCATTGAAACATGTATATTAACGTATGTGAAATAGATCATGAGTCCAGGTTTGATGCATGAGATGGGGTACTCAGGGCTGGTGCACTGGAATGACCCCGAGAGATGGGAAGGGGAGGGAGGTTGAGAGGGAGGGTCAGGATGGGGAACACATGTACAACCATGGCTGATTCATGTGAATATATGGCAAAACCACCACAATATTGTAAAGTAATTAGCCTCCAATTAAAATTAAAAAAAAAAAAAAAAGACGTGGAGGCATAAAATAGTAGGATTTGAACTGGGAACTATAAGCAGTTTGGTATTAATAACACAGAAAGCACAAAGCATCATAATTCCAACTGCTGAGACTGAGGATATAAGTAAGGTTTAATGTGGAAGAAAACGCTTGTTTGCCTTGAAAGAGCTCAAGCTACAGTCATTTAAGGGTCCTATGTAGTGGAGTGGCATGGTCAGATGTTTCACTCCAGAATTTCTCTCTGGTAGAAGCATAACAGTAATTTTCAGTGAATCGTGAGGAAGCTGATAAGAGAGAGGAGACTAGGATGACTCAGACTTCTGGTTGAATGAACGGAGCCATTAGCCTAGAGGAAAAGAGAGGTTCTGAGGCATGTAGTGTAAAGACAGTGATTGTAGTATTGGCCATGCTGCACTTAAAGGGTCATTAGAATGTATAGATACTTGTGTCTAAGTGAATGGCTGAATTTGGACTGTTTTGGAAATGCTTAATGTCTTGAGAGTGAAGGGCTTAACTTAGGAAAATCATATAATGTTAAAGGGAAACTAGGTAAAGGACTGAACCATGAGGAACACCAGTATTGGAAGGGATAATAGTAAGAGGAACTCAGGAATGAGATATAGAGGGACAGCAAAAAGCATTTGATGAGTCTAAGTATAAGGGAGTTAATTTCCTAGAAGAATGAAGTGGTCAACAGTATAAAATGGAGAAAAAAATGTCAAATAAAATATGACTGAAAGGATGACCACTGGATTTGTCTATGTGGAGACCATTAATAGTGACCAGAGAGAAAGAAAATACATTCAGTGTAGGGATGATGGGACAAAAGCTAAGTTGTATAGGTTGATAACTGAATAGGATGTGTGTGAGTAGTATATCAAGAGCCTCTTGATGAAGGTAGAAGAGGAGAGTAGAAAAACTGGTTAAAACTCAACATTCAAAAAACTAAGATCATGGCATCCATTCCCATCACTTCATGACAAATAGATGGGGAAGCAATAGAAAGAGTGACAGACTTTATTTTCTTGTGCTCCAAAATCACTGCAGGTGGTGACTGCAGCCATGAAATTAAAAGACCCTTGCTCCTTGGACAAAAAGTCATGACAAACCTAGACAGTGTATTAAAAAGCAGAGACATATTTTGCTAACAAAGGTCCATCTAGTCAAGGCTATGGTTTTTCCAGTAGTCATGTATGGATGTGAGAGTTGGACTGTGAAGAAAGCTGAGTGCCGAAGAAGTGATGCTTTTGAACTGTGGTGTTGGAGAAGACTCTTGAGAATCCCTTGGACTGCAAGGAGATCCAACCAGTCAATCCTCAAGGAAATCAACCCTGACTATTCATTGGAAGGACTGATGCTGAAGCTCCAATACTTTGGCCACCTGATGCAAAGAACTGACTCATTAGAAAAGACCCCGATGCTGGGAAAGATTGAAGGCAGGAGGAGAAGGGGACAACAGAGGATGAGACAGTTGGATGGTAACACTGACTCAATGGGTATGAGTTGGAGCAAACTCTGGGAGATGGTGAAGGACAGGGAAGCTGGGCATGCTGCAGTTCATGGGGTCGCAAAGAGTCAGACATGACTGAGCAACTGAACAACAACAAGTAGTATCGATATAAACTGTTCTTTCAAGGAAATTATATCAAGTGGAACCTAGAAGGAGAAAAATCACAGACTCTTATTGGATAATTTGAGATGAGGTAAATAAAAGGCTTACATACAAAATGTGGGTAGCCCTTATGGTTTCTCCACATAAAGGATACTGCTACCCATGGAGAAGTTACAGCACACAGTTACTATCTATTGACCTAAATGAGGTAGGAGAAAGGAGGAAGAGAGGGATAAGAAGGAAGAGAGTGAGAGAGAGACAGCTTGTATCAAGAAAGTTGCCTGATAGAATCTGTGACATTTAAATAGGAATTAAGCCAGACCATGGAGACACTCCAGGAGGAGCTGGGATAAGAAAGCCCAATCCTCAGTCTCCTTACTTCCTTAAACTCTTTCTTCTAGTGCTTCCCATTGGCCAAACCTAACTGGAAGCAAGGCAGAAAGTAGGTCCATTGATACATACAGGCCAACATCCAGTGCACAGAGCAAGGTCAAGAAGGGTGATGAATGGATCTGGAGGGGCACATGGAATATATTCAGTACAAAATTAGTTTGAGTAGATCAGTAAGAAGATACAATATTAGTTAAAGTGGCTACAGAGTCCAAGGAAGGGGTTGAGTTTTATTAAGTGTTTTCCCACTTTACCAGCATGCAGAGAGCCAAAAGCTGAGGTTAAAAACTCAATAGAAAAGAAGTTCATTCCATTGGAGTATTTAAGGATAAATGATAGATGGCTGAATGGCATCACCGACTTGATGGATGTGAGTTTGAATGAACTCCGGGAGATGGTGATGGACAGGGAGGCCTGGCATGCTGCGATTCATGGGCTCGCAAAGAGTCGGACACGACTGAGTGACTGAACTGAACTGATAGAGACAAGTCCTAGAGAATTCAGGTGATAAAGAGTCAAAGTGAAGGGGAGTCTTTAAATAGAAGGAAGAACATCTTATTTTCTCAGTTTGGCAAGAAAGGGAGGAAGACGCACAGTTGTACTGGATCTATAGGTAGTAAAGGGGAGAGGTAAAAAATTGAAAGAACTGTCCATAGAAAGGATATGATCATCTGCTGAGCATACGTGCATGCAAAGTCACTTCAGTTGTGTCCAACTCTGCGACCTTGTGAACTGGACCTTGCCAGTCTCTTCTGTCCTTGGGATTTTCCAGGCAACAATACAAGAGGGGATTGCTGTGCCTTCCTCCAGGGGATTTTTCTGACCCAGGGATCGAACCCAGATCTCTTGAGGGTGGAATATCTTGGTGGATTGGAGGAGAACTATATATCTTTTAAACAGACACTGTGGGGAACAGAAGCAGGAAGTGATCAAGACCTAATGTGCCCACTGAAAGCCTGGTTAATGTTGGAGATCCTGAGCTCTCACATGTGGCCTATATGTGTGACTGAGGGATTGTTCTCTACACAGCCTGATGATGTAATGCAAGGTCAGTTAAAGGGATGCTTCAGGATACAGGTTTTATCACATTAGTTTGGTAGCAGAGTAAAACTAAAGGAAATGAGGCCATTTGTGATATTCCCTCAATATCCATCTCACACAACTGTAATAATTTTATTTTCTCCATCTTGTTTTGGGTGCTATTTTAAAAGTGTACTGGCAACATATATACTTAAATCCATGCTAATGGTGGCATTCTTGGAAATATTTCATAAACTTTAGATAAAATATCTACAAGTATTATAGCTATCATTTTCATTCTTACTGCAACGAATTTTTTTCTGGGGGTTAAATCAAGTGTCACATAGGGCTTATAAATATAGTGTAGGTTCAAATTTTAGTAAACAATTGAATAATATTTATATCTCTACATTGCCTGTGGAAACCATGAATGGTATTTGCTAATTCCATGCAGCTTATAACTAACAAATTAATATTGTATTTCAAAATAGAGAACTACATTGAATTATTGTAGTATTTTCTTTTCTTTTTCCTATCAATATGTCAATATGATTGAATGTCATTTCTGCTATGGCCCAACCTCTACATTCTTTATGGAGCTATTTTTCTACTCTTCCCCAGGAGCATATTGGACGCCTATTAACCTGAGGGACTCATCTTTGGTGTCTTATCTTTTTGCATTTTCATACTATTCATAGGGTTCTTGAGGCAAGAATACTGGAATGGTTTGCCATTTCCTTTTCTAGTGGACCACGTTTTGTAGGAACTCTCCACCATGACCCGTCCGTGTTGAGTAGCCCTACACAGCATTGATCATAGCTTCACTGAGTTACACAAGGCTGTGATTCATTTGATCATTTTGGTTGGTTTCCTGTAATTGTGGTTTTCATTCTGGAGGCTATGGGATTGTAGTTCTTCTACTGTCTGCCCTCTTAATGACCCAGATAACCATGATGGTGTGGTCACTCACCTAGAGCTAGACACCCTGGAGTGTGAAGTCAAGTGGGCCTTAGGAAGCATCACTACAATCAAAGCTAGTGGAGGTGATGGAATTCAGGTTGAGCTATTTCAATCCTGAAAGATGATGCTATTTAAGTGCTGCACTCAGTTCAGTTCAGTTCAGTTGCTCAGTCATGTCTGACTCTTTGTGACCCCATGGACATCCAACCGTCTCATCTTCTGTTGTCCCCTTTTCCTCCTGCCTTCAATCTTTCCTAGCATCAGGGTCCCCTCAAATGAGTCAGTTCTTCACATCAGGTGGCCAAAGTATTGGAGTCTCAGTTTCAGCATCAGCCCTTCCAGTGAATATTCAGGATTGATTTCCTTTAGGATGGACTGGTTGGATCTCCTTGCATTCTAAGGGACTCTCAAGAGTCTTGTCCAACATCATAGTTCAAAAACATCAATTCTTCAGGGTTCAGCTTTCTTTATGGTGCAAGTCTCACATATATGCATGAATACTGGAAAAATTATAGCTTTGACTAGACAGACCATTGTTAGCAGAGTAATGTCTCTGCTTTTTAATATGCTGTCTAGGTTGGTTATGGGCTTCCCTAAATGCTCAGTTTGTAAAGAATCCGCCGGCAATGCAGGAGACCCGAGTTCGATTCCTGGGTTGGGAAGATCCACTGGAGAATGGATAGGCTACCCACTGCAGTATTCTGGCCTGGAGAATTTCATGGACTGTAAAGTCTATGGGGTCACAAAGAGTCGGACATGACTGAGTGACTCACTTTCAGGTTGGTTATAGCTTTTCTTTCAAGGAGCAAGCATCTTTTAACCACTCAGTATGCCAGTAAATTTGGAAAACTCAGCAGTAGCTACAGGACTGGAAATGGTAAATTTTCATTACAACCGCAAAGAAGGGAAATGCCAAAGAATATTCAAACTACCATACAATTGCACTCATTTCCCATGCTACGAAGGTAATGCTTAAAATCCTTCAAGGTAGGCTTCAGCAGGACCTGAACAGAGAACTCCCAGATGTACAGGCTAGACTTAGAAAAGGCAGAGGAATCAGAGATCAAATTGCCAACATCTGTTGGATCATAGAAAAGGCAAGGAAATTCCAGAAAAACATCTACTTCTATTTCACTGACTATACTAAAGCCGTTGACTGTGTATCACAACAAGCTGTGGAAAATTCTTAAAGAGATGAGAATACCAGACCACCTTACCTGCCTCCTGAGAAACTTGTATGCAGGTCAAGAAGCAACAGTTAGAACTGGACATGGAACAACATACTGGTTCCAAATTGAGAAAGGAGTATGTCCAGGTTGTATATTGTCACACTACTTATTTAACTTTTATGCAGAGTACATCATGCAAAATACCAGACTGGATTAATCACACGCTGGAATCAAGTTTGCTGGGAGACATATCAACAACCTCAGATATGCAGATGATACCACTCTAATGGCAGAAAGCAAAGAGGAAATAAAGAGCCTCTTGATGCAGATGAAAGGGGAGAGTGAAAAAACTTGCTTAAAACTCAACATTCAAATAACTAAGATCATGGCATTTGATCCCATTTCTTCATGACAAATAGGAGGATAAAAAGAAACAGTGACAGGTTTTACTTTCTTGGGCTCCAAAATCACTGCAGATGGTGACTGCAGCCATGAAATTAAAAGACTCTTGCTTCTTGGAAGAAAAGCTATGAAAAACATAGACAATGTATCAGAAAGCAGAGACATCACTTTGCTGACAAAGGTCCATCTAGTCAAAACTATTGTTTTTCTAGTAGTCGGTTATGGATATAAAGAAGGCTGAGGACCAAAGAACTGATGCTTTCAAACTGTGGTGCTTGGAGAAGACTTCAGAGTCCCTAGGACAAAACTAGTCAATCATAAAGGATTTCAACCCTGAATATTCATTGCAGGACTGATGCTGAATCTGAGGCTTCAATACTCTGGCCTCCAAGAACAGACTCATTGGAGAAGACTCTGAAGCTGGGAATGATGGAGAGCAAAAGGAGAAGGAAGTGACAGAGGATGAGATGGTTGGGTGGCATTGCTGACTCAATGGACCTGATTTTGAGCAATCTCTAGAAGATAGTGAAGGACTGGGAATCCTGGCATGCTGCAGTCTATGGGGTTGCAAAGAGTGGGACACAACTTAGCGACCAAACAACAATTAATATGATTAGTATTTTAAAATGATCAGTTGTTGCAATTTCAAAATTCCTAAATCATTAATTTTTGCCAGTAAAATCATGGAAAAATTATATTTTTAGAAAAGAGCAGCACATGCTTCAGCTACATATATCCCAAATCTATATTTATTGTTTGGAATATGATTAAATAACATACAATTTCATATTGTGCCTTTGTAGTTTTATTCTACCAACTTTAAATATGTGTTCTTGTGTCAGGGATGAAGTCTACCTGTCAGTAAACACAGATTTTAATTGTATATAATGTCTTCCTGGCAAAAATAAAGATTTCTGGGAGTCTATTATGTTTCCTGATTCATTTAACAAATAAACTTTCCATGTGTTGTTCTTGATTAGATATGGAAAGAGGTTTCTTAATTCTGTTAATATTAAATAAAGTGAAATAACTTGGAGAGATTTCTTTCCACATAGTGAAGAGTAATCAAAGGAAAATAAAGAGGAGTGAAGTGTCAGATAAATTGATTTACTATGCCATTGATTATAGCAGTTGATTCACAGTGAACATTTTTGCTGTAAAGTTATTTATTTTGCTCTCTTGCAACTTATTTTCCCCATTACTATCAAAGGAGGTAGGATAATCTTATCAACAGGAATCATTAATTCTAAAGCAATGCTTGAAATTAAATAGCTAGAGTCTATCAGCTATTTTATTTGGGCTTTTTAAAAGTAAGGATCAGAAGATAATACTTGACCCATATATTTCTTGTCCTTGATGTAGTCCATTAAGTCCCAAAAGGTAATTTTTTATTTTAAACTATAAAAGGAAATTCCTGGGATAAATTTGCATGCTTGCATTCTGCTTTGCATGCAAAATGTAGATTATTTTAAACATACTCTTTGACTTCAACCAAATATTTATATGACAATGTTTAAATCAAATTGAAAATTCACAGAAAGTCTATTAGTTTCTTTGTAAAGGAGATTCTAGCACCAAAATATCAATAATCTCCCAAATTTAAGTATTTTCATAAAATTTTGATTGTTGTTTATGTAAAAATCCAAAGAAAATGTTTGGTGTGTAGTCTCCAATAGAGTGATTCATGGACCCAGAATTTTCCATCTTTTTACTCCATCATTCCCTAGATGCACTGGCCTTTCACTTCCAACTGACAAGAGTGGATCCTGTATGGAAATTAGTCCAGATTAGGCACGGGCATGATACCACATGATTTCTGAACATGTTCCCTTATCTAGAGCTGTTACACAGCAACTTCTAAGTGAGGCAAGAAAATGTCATCCAGCCTTGTGCGAGGGGGGAAAAAAGTTTAGTGATAAATTAGTAATCTGCAATGGATATTGACTATATGTCTTACAGAACACAGAGTAGACAATAGCTAGTCTCATCTAAGCACTGTATCCAGTTCAGTGTCTGGGATGTCCGAAGAGTGTGCAGTCCTCTTTCTCACATTTGAATATGAAGAATTTTTTTTGAGCCATGTTGAGGTTTACGTGCCTATTGGCTATCTAAGGACAGATGTTGGGTTAGTAGCTATATATATGTGGTGTCCATATGTTCTACTTTGCCCAGGACAGTCCTGATTTATGCTTCTTATCTTGCAGTAATTGTTAATAGGAACTTCTCTATCTAAAATATATTCATTTTAGATGATATGTTATGTGAATATGAAAGCTTGAAGTTTAGATTATGACTACAGAAATTTTTTGGTTATTCTTTGGGACATGGCTGTTATTTAAAATGGTGGGCCCTCAGGCACTCTGATATTTAGAAATCAGGAAGAAGATGAGGATCCAGAGAAGGAAACTAAGGCCAGTGACTAGGAAGTGAACCAGGAGAATGTGGAGGTCACATGATTTGGAGAAAAGGTAGAAATGATGACTACTTTCATGGAATTCACTTCTCCAGTGGATCTTTCCAACCCAGGAATTGAACTGGGGTCTTCTGCATTGCAGGTGGATTCTTTACCAACTGAGCTATCAGAGAAGCCCTATAGAACTCTCAGTCTTCTGAAAAAGAGTGAAAAATTTAAAAAATAAGCTTAAATTACATTTTTAGATTAACCTTCCATCTTTTAGTCCCAAGAAACTTTGATTCCAAGTCAAAGTTTGACTAAGTTTCTTTTTACGCACCGTGATCTTAGTCTTCTGCGTGTTCTACCAGATGAGTCTCTCTGCCTACCATTCCTTCCATTCTACTCATGATTAAAGATCCTGCTCAAAAGTTTAGGAAGCTTTCCCGGTCCCCATCCAAGGCAACATTAGTGACTTCACACAATTAACTATCATTAGTTATTCCTTCCTCCCAAGATCCAACTTAAGCAACTTATTTTAATCATCATTATATTATCAGCTCCTACAAACCTATCATGCACATGATAAGGGCTCCTATAAATTTTTGATGAATTATACTAAGTTATCCTACTGCATTTTAGTAGCATGCTAATGAGAGGATCTACTCCTACCTACTACAATGATAATTGTTGGGGAAAGGACAAACCCATTTATTACTTAAGTAAACTATTAATTGATAAATAACTTACATATAGATATATGTATAAATCAAAATATTCAGTTCAGTTCAGTCACTCAGTTGTGTCTAATTCTTTGTGACCCCATGGACTGCAGCACACAAGGCTTCCCTGTCCATCACTAACTTCTGGAGCTTGTGGAAACTTATATCCATCGAGTTGGTGATGCCATCCAACCATCTCATCCTTTATTGTCCCCTTTCCTCCTGCCTTCAATCTTTCCCAGCATCAGGATCTTTTCTAGTGAATCAGTTCTTTGCAGCAGGTGGCCAAAGTACTGGAGCTTAAGCATCAGTCCTCCCAGTGAATATTCAGGACTGATTTGTATAGCTTAAGAGATTTTTACAAACTGAGCACACACATATAATCGCCATCTAGCTTGAAAAGCCGAATAAGCACATCAGAACTTTATTTGCTTCACTGCATTCATGAAGAACTGTGCTTTTATCACTTTAATTAATTAATTAATTAAATTGAATGAAACATTCTTTAAATTCTATAGTGCTTAACAGTTTTCAAAATTTGCACATGGATGATTTCATATAATCCCATTATAATCCATTCTTTCCCCTAATCCTGTAAGGCCCCTTCCCCTTCCTTCTCCCCACTGGTAACCATTAGTTTGTCCTCTAAGTCTGTGGGTCTGCTTTTGTTGTGTTTATTTATTATTTATTAGTTTGCTGTACTTTTTTAGATTCCACATAAAAGCGATATCGTGCAGAATTTGTTTTTCTACATCTGACTTATTTGACTTAACATAATGCCCTTCCAGTTGACCTATTTCAACACATGTATACCTGTGGCGGATTCATTTTGATATTTGGCAAAACTAATACAATTATGTAAAGTTTAAAAATAAAATAAAATTAGGAAAAAAAAATTTTACAAAAAAAAAAAAAATCCTGAAAGATGATGCTGTGAAAGTGCTGCACTCAATATGCCAGCAAATTTGGAAAACTCAGCAGTGGCCACAGGACTGGAAAATTCAGTTTTCATTACAATCCCAAAGAAAGGCAATGCCAAAGAATGCTCAAACTACTGCACAATTGCACTCATCTCACACACTAGTAAAGTGATGCACAAAATTCTCCAAGCTAGGCTTCAGCAGTACGTGAACCATGAACTTCCAGATCTTCAAGCTGGTTTTAGAAAAGGCAGAGGAACCAGAGATCAAATTACCAACATCTGCTGGATCATCAAAAAAGCAAGAGAGTTCCAGAAAAACATCTATTTCTGCTTTACTGACTATGCCAAAGCTTTTGACTGTGTGGATCACAACAAGCTGTGGAAAATTCTGAAAGAGATGGGAATACCGGACCACCTGACCTGCCTCTTGAGAAACCTGTATGCAGGTCAGGAAGCAACAGTTAGAACTGGACATTTAACAACAGTCTGCTTCCAAATAGGAAAAGGAATACGTCAAGGCTGTACATTGTCACCCTGCTTATTTAACTTATATGCAGAGTACATCATGAGAAACGCTGGGCTGGAAGAAGCACAAGCTAGAATCAAGATTGCCGGGAGAAATATCAATAACCTCAGATATGCAGATGACACCACCTTTATGGCAGAAAGTGAAGAGGAACTAAAAAGCCTCTTGATGAAAGTGAAAGAGGAGAGTGAAATAGTTGGCTTAAAGCTCAACATTCAGTATACGAAGATCATGGCATCTGGTCCCATCACTTCATGGGAAATAGATGGGGAAATAGTGGAAACAGTGTCAGACTTTATTTTTTGGGCTCCAAAATGACTGCAGATGGTGACTGCAGCCATGAAATTAAAAGATGCTTACTCCTTGGAAGGACATTTATGACCAACCTAGATAGCATATTCAAAAGCAGAGACATTACTTTGCCAACAAAGGTCCATCTAGTCAAGGCTATGGTTTTTCCTGTGGTCATGTATGGATGTGAGAATTGGACTGTGAAGAAAGCTGAGCACTGAAGAATTGATGTTTTTGAGCTGTAGTGTTGGAGAAGACTCTTGAGAGTCCCTTGGACTGCAAGGAGATCTAACCAGTCCATTCTAAAGGAGATCAGCCCTGGGTGTTCTTTGGAAGGAATGATGCTAAAGCTGAAACTCCAGTACTTTGGCCACCTCATGTGAAGAGTTGACTCATTGGAAAAGACTGATTCTGGGAGGGATTGAGGGCTGGAGGAGAAGGGGATGACAGAGGATGAGATGGCTGGATGGCATCACCGACTCAATGGATGTGAGGTTGAGTGAACTCTGGGAGAGTGGTGATGGACAGGGAGGCCTGGCATGCTGCGATTCATGAGGTTGCAAAGAATTGGACACAACCAAGTGACTGAACTGAACTGAACTGAACCAACAATATACAAAAAGTCCCCTTTTATCATATGACCTCCAATATTTATATTTGTGGTCTTTTTAATGACAGTCATTCTGACAGGTATGAGGTGATATTTCATTGTTGTATTGATTTGTCTTTCTCTGATAATTAGTGATATTGAACATCTTTTCATGTGATGCCTCTTGTATGCCATGTTTGGAGGAATATCTACTCAAGTTTTCTGCCTGTTTTTAATCTTTTTCTAATGTCATCACTGACTCAATGGATGTGAGTCTCAGTGAACTCCGGAAGTTGGTGATGGACAGGGAGGCCTGGTGTGCTGTGATTCATGGGGTCGCAAAGAGTTGGACACAATTGAGTGACTGATCTGATCTGATTGACTTGTATGAGCTATTTACATATGTTGGAAATTAACCTTTTACTGGTCATATTATTTGCAAATATCTTCTCCCATTTAGTTGGTTATATTTTTGTTTTGTTGATGGTTTCATTTGCTGGGGAAACGTTTTTAGTTTAATTAGGTTCCATTTATTTATTTTTGCCTTTGTTTCTTTTGCTTTCAAAGATAGAGCCAAAAAATATTGCTACAATTTATGTCCCAAAGTGTTCTGCTTATGTTTTCCTCTAGGAATTTTATAGTAGCAGTCTTAATCCATTTAGGTTTTTAATTCACTTTGAGTTTATTTTTGTGTACAATGTTACAGACTGCTCTAACATTATTATTTTACATGTAGTTATCCAGTGTTTCCAGCACCAATTATTGAAGAGACTGTTTTTTCTCCATTATTTATTCTTGTTTCATTTATCATATATTAATTGACAATAAGTGTGTGAGTTTGTGTCTGGGATCTCTATTTTGCTTCCTTGATCTATGTGTGTTTTTGTGCTAGTACCATACTTTTTTGATGACTGAAGTTTTGTAGTTGAGTCTGAAGTCAGGGAGCTTGATTCCTCTAGCTTTGTTCTTTCTTAAGATTGCTCTGGCCATTCAGGATCTTTTGTGTTTACAGTTTTTAAAATTATTTGTTCTAGCTCTGTCTGTGAAAAATGCCATTGGTATTTTGATAGGTATATGACTGAATCTATTGATTGCCTTTGGTAGTATTGTCATTTTAACAATAAGAGGGCTTCTGATGCAATAATATGTTATATCCTTCCATCAGTTTGTGTCAACTTCAGTTTCTTTCATCAGTGTCTTGCAGTTTTCTGACTACAGGTCTTAACTTCTTAGATAGGTTTTTTCCTAGGTATTTTATTCTTGCGGATGCAGTGGTAAATGGAATCATTTCCTTAATTTCTTTTCTTGATAGTTTGATGTTAATATATAGAAATGCATCAGGTTTATGTATACTAATTTTGTATTTTTAAACTTTATCAGATTCATTGATGAGCTCTAGTAGTCTTTCCTTTTTGTCTGGTGGCCTGTTATGGTGCATGAGGCCAGTGGCTTCGGATCTTGCCCATTCAGGTTGGGGAGTGAAGTGCAGGGGCCCCTTTTGCCCTTTGCCATGAAAAAATAAATTTTTTGGCTCCAGTACACTGCTTGGAGAAGGAAATGGCAACCCACTCCAGTGTTCTTGCCTGGAGAATCCCAGGGACGGGGGAGCCTGGTGGGCTGCCGCCTATGGGGTCGCACAGAGTCGGACAGGACTGAAGCGACTTAGCAGCAGCAGCAGCAGCAGTTTTCTGGTAGCATCTTTAGGGTTTTCTATATATAGCATCATGTCATCTGTGAACAGTGACAGTTTTACTTCTTCCCTTCCAGTTTGTATTACTTTTATTTCTTTTTCTTTTCTGATTGCTGTGGCTAGGACTTCCAAAATTATGTTGAATGAAAGTGATGAACATGGACATCTTTGTCTAATGCTGATCTTAGTGAAAATGCTTTCAACTTGTCACTATCGAGTATGATGTTGACTGTTTGTTATATGGCCTTTATTATGTTGAGGTATGCTCCTTCTATGCCTATTTTCTCGAGAGTTTTTAATTATAAACTTATGTTGAATTTTATCAACAGCTTTATTTGCCTCTGTTGATATGATCATATGGTTTTCATTCTTCATTTTGTTAATGTGGTGTATTACATTGACTATTTATATATATTGAAAAAATCCTTGCACTCTTGGGATAAATCACACATGCTCATTGGGTACAATCCTTTTAATATATTGTTGGATTCAGTTTCCTAATATTTTCTTGAGGATTTTTACATCTATGTTCATCAGTGATATTGGCTTATAATTTTCTTCCTTTTTGGAATATCTGTGTCTGGTTTTGGTATCAGGGTGATACTGGCCTCATAGAATGAGTTCAGAAGTGTTCCTACCTCTGTAAATTTTTTTTGGAACAATTTCAGAAGGATAAGTGTTAACTCTTCTCTAAATATTTGATAGAATTTACCTATGAAACCATTTGGTCCTGGACTTTTGCTTGTTGGGACTTTTAAAATTACTGATTCAATTTTAGTACTGGTACTTGGTCTATTCATGTTTTCTATTTCTTCCTGGATCGGTCTTAGGAGATTGTACCTTTTTAAGAATTTGTCCATTTCTTTTAGATTGTCCATGTTATTGGCATATAATTCTTCATAGCAATCTCTTATGATCCTTTTTAAGGTGTTCATGGTTGTAACATTTCAAATTAAATCTCAAGTGTTAGTCACTCAGCATAACACTTTGTGACTGTACCCTGCCAGGCTCCCCTGTCCATGGAATGCTCCAGGCAAGAATACTGGACTAGGTTGCTATTCCTTTCTCCAGGGGATCTTCCCAATCCAGGGGTCAAACCCAGGTCGTCTGCACTGCAGACAGATTATGGTCAAGAGTTAACTACTGTTCTGACTTCTGACTTTTAATACTTTGTTTAGTTCCACCTCTTTGATTTTTAGAGTTATATGAATAGAAATACATATTTCATACCTATTTTATCTGGCTTCTTTCACCCATTATTGTTTTGTTGGAATCGTTCATGTTGCCTATGTTCACTAATATCCACTGTAGTTTTACTAAATAAATATACTTCAACTTGTCTGTTCTACTCCTGATGGACATTTGGGCTTCCAGTTGGATTATTATAAACTATATTGCTACAGACATCTTGTGTATGCCTCTTTATTTACATTTGTATAAATTTTTTGAGAGGAGATATACACCTAGAAGTGAAATTTCTTAGAGTATGTTTATCTTTAGCTTTAGTAGATACTCATCAAACAAATTTTACAAGTGGTTGTATGAATTTGTACACCCACCAGCAGTTTATGAGCGTTCAGTTTTCCTACATCCTCCCCAATATTTGTTGTTTTCTTTCTCATTTGAGCCATTCTGGTGAGTGTGTAAGGGAAACATGTTGTGGTTTTAAATTGCACTGCCTTGATTCCTATTTAAGATGAGTACTGTTCCATATAATTAATAGTAATTTATATATAGCTTTTTCTTGGTAAAATGTTCATTTTTCTATTGAGGTATCTGTCTTTATTCTTAATGATTTGTAACAATTCTTCATAAATGTTGCGTGTGAGTCCTCTGTAGGGTATAGGTATTGAATGTCACTCTGATTGTCTTTTGATTCCCTTCATGGTGTTTTTCAAAGAACAGAAAGCTTTAATTTTAATGTAGTTAGTTTCATTTATTCTTTTTTTTTAAATTTTATTTTATTTTTAAACTTTACATAATTGTATTAGTTTTGCCAAATATCAAAATGAATCAGCCACAGGTATACATGTGTTCCCCATCCTGAACCCTCCTCCCTCCCCATACCATCCCTCTGGGTCGTCCCAGTGCACTAGCCCCAAGCATCCAGTATCGTGCATCGAACCTGGACTGACAACTCTTTTCTTACATGATATTTTACATGTTTCAGTGTCATTCTCCCAAATCTTCCCACCCTCTCCCTCTCCCACAGAGTCCATAAGACTGTTCTATACATCAGTGTCTCTTTTGCTGTCTCGTACACCGGGTTATTGTTACCATCTTTCTAAATTCCATATATATGCGTTAGTATACTGTATTTATGTTTTTCCTTCTGGCTTACTTCACTCTGTATAATAGGCTCCAGTTTCATCCACCTCATTAGAACTGATTCAAGTGTATTCTTTTTAATGGCTGAGTAATACTCCATTGTGTATATGTACCACAGCTTTCTTTATCCATTCATCTGCTGATGGACATCTAGGTTGCTTCCATGTCCTGGCTATTATAAACAGTGCTGCGATGAACATTGGGGTACACGTGTCTCTTTCCCTTCTGGTTTCCTCAGTGTGTATGCCCAGCAGTGGGATTGCTGGATCATAAGGCAGTTCTATTTCCAGTTTTTTAAGGAATCTCCACACTGTTCTCCATAGTGGCTGTACTAGTTTGCATTCCCACCAACAGTGTAAGAGGGTTCCCTTTTTTCCACACCCTCTCCAGCATTTATTATTTGTAGACCTTTGGATCGCAGCCATTCTGACTGGTGTGAAATGGTACTTCATAGTGGTTTTGATTTGCATTTCTCTGATAATGAGTGATGTTGAGCATCTTTTCATGTGTTTGTTAGCCATCTGTATGTCTTCTTTGGAGAAATGTCTATTTAGTTCTTTGGCCCATTTTTTGATTGGGTCGTTTATTTTTCTGGAGTTGAGCTGTAGGAGTTGCTTGTATATTTTTGAGATTAGTTGTTTGTCCGTTGCTTCATTTGCTATTATTTTCTCCCATTCTGAAGGCTGTCTTTTCACCTTGCTAATAGTTTCCTTTGATGTGCAGAAGCTTTTAAGGTTAATTAGGTCCCATTTGTTTATTTTTGATTTTATTTCCAATATTCTGGGGGGTGGGTCATAGAGGATCCTGCTGTGATATATGTCAGAGAGTGTTTTGCCTATGTTCTCCTCTAGGAGTTTTATAGTTTCTGGTCTTACGTTTAGATCTTTAATCCATTTTGAGTTTATTTTTGTGTATGGTGTTAGAAAGTGTTCTAGTTTCATTCTTTGACAAGTGGTTGACCAGATTTCCCAGCACCACTTGTTAAAGAGATTGTCTTTAATCCATTGTATATTCTTGCCTCCTCTGTCAAAGATAAGGTGTCCATATCATAAGAGACTACTATCAACAATTATATGCCAATAAAATGGACAACGTGGAAGAAATGGACAAATTCTTAGAAAAGTACAACTTTCCAAAACTCGACCAGGAAGAAATAGAAAATCTTAACAGACCCATCACAAGCACGGAAATTGAAACTGTAATCAAAAATCTTCCAGCAAAAAAAAGCCCTGGTCCAGACGGCTTCACAGCTGAATTCTACCAAAAATTTAGAGAAGAGCTAACACCTATCCTACTCAAACTCTTCCAAAAAATTGCAGAGGAAGGTAAACTTCCAAACTCATTCTATGAGGCCACCGTCACCCTAATACCAAAACCTGACAAAGATCCCACAAAAAAAGAAAACTACAGGCCAATATCACTGATGAACATAGATGCAAAAATCCTTAACAAAATTCTAGCAATCAGAACCCAACAACACATTAAAAAGATCATACACCATGACCAAGTGGGCTTTATCCCAGGGATGCAAGGATTCTTCAATATCCGCAAATCAATCAATGTAATACACCACATTAACAAATTGAAAAATAAAAAACCATATGATTATCTCAATAGATGCAGAGAAAGCCTTTGACAAAATTCAACATCCATTTATGATAAAAACTCTCCAGAAAGCAGGAATAGAAGGAACATACCTCAACATAATAAAAGCTATATATGACAAACCCACAGCAAACATTATCCTCAATGGTGAAAAATTGAAGCATTTCCTCTAAAGTCAGGAACAAGACAAGGGTGCCCACTTTCACCATTACTATTCAACATAGGTTTGGAAGTTTTGGCCACAGCAATCAGAGCAGAAAAAGAAATAAAAGGAATCCAAATTGGAAAAGAAGAAGTAAAACTCTCACTATTTGCAGATGACATGATCCTCTACATAGAAAACCCTAAAGAGTCCACCAGAAAATTACTAGAAATAATCAATGACTATAGTAAAGTTGCAGGATATAAAATCAACACACAGAAATCCCTTGCATTCCTATACACTAATAATGAGAAAACAGAAAGAGAAATTAAGGAAACAATTCCATTCACCATTGCAACGGAAAGAATAAAATACTTAGGAATATATCTACCTAAAGAAACTAAAGACCTATATATAGAAAACTATAAAACACTGGTGAAAGAAATCAAAGAGGACACTAATAGATGGAGAAATATACCATGTTCATGGATTGGAAGAATCAATATAGTGAAGATGAGTATACTACCCAAAGCAATTTATAGATTCAACGCAATCCCTATCAAGCTACCAACAGTATTCTTCATTTATTCTTTTCCTCCTCTTTGATTCCCACTTTCTGCTTGCTGTTTAAGAGATCTTTTCTTGTCTCAAGGTACTGAAGATTTTCTCCTCTATTTACTTTTAAGAGCTTTATGGGTATGGCTCTCCTTATTTGGATCTGCAATCTATCTCAAGTTTATTTTTGTGTTATAATGTGAGATAAAGGGCGAGGTATTTCAGGTATTCCATTTATCATATACCTGTATTGAAAAGATTATTTTCCCCTATTTACTATACTATTATTTTAATCATAATTTAGTGTCCAAATATGTATGGGTCTATTTCTGGACAGTCTATTCTGTTCATTTGTTTATTTGTCTATTCATGTGCTACTATAGAGTGAATAGTTATGTTCCCTCAAAATTCATGTCTTGAAATTTACTCCCTAATGTAATGGTATTTTGAAGACAGGCCTCTGGAAAATGAGTAAGTCATTTGGTAGAGCCATAAATGGGATTAGAATCCTTATTTAAAGAGGCCCCAGAGAATTTCCCTCTCCTTTCAGTGAAAGATGAGCCAGGGCTTCCCTGGTGGCACAGAGGGTAAAGAATCTACCTACAATGCAGGAGACCTGGGTTCTATTCCTGGATCAGGAAGATCCCCTGGAGAAGAGGATGGCTACTCACTCCAGTGTTCTTGCCTGGAGAATCCCATGAATAGAGGAGCCTTGTGGGCTACAGTCCATGGGGTCTCAAAAATTCGAACATGATTGAGTGACCAAACACACACACATAAAAACCAGGAAGTGGGCCTCACCACATACCAAATCTACCAACGTTTTGATCTTGGATTTCCCAACCTCTAGAACTGTGAGAAATAAATTTCAGGTGTTTATAAGTCACCCATGAAATTCATGCAACCATGAAATTAAAAGACGCTTACTCCTTGGAAGAAAAGTTATGCCCAACCTAGACAGAATATTAAAAAGCAGAGACATTACTTTGCCAACAAAGATCCTTTTAGTCAAGGCTATGGTTTGTCCAGTAGTCATGTATGGATGTGAGAGTTGGACTATAAAGAAAGCTGAGCACCGAAGAATTGATGTTTTTGAACTGTGGTGTTGGAGAAGACTCTTGAGAGTCCCTTGAACAGCAAGGAGATCCAACCAGTCCATGCTAAAGGAAATGAGTCCTGAATATTCTTTGGAAGGACTGATGTTGAAGTTGAAACTCCAATACTTAGGCCACTTGATGTGAAGAACTGATTCATTTGAAAAGACCCTGATGCTGGGAAAGATTGAAGGCGGGAGGAGAAGGGGACGACAGAGGATGAGATGGTTGGATGGCATCACTGACTCAACGGACATGAGTTTGAGTAAACTCAGGAGTTGGTGATGGACAGGGTGGCCTGGCATGCTGCAGTCCATGGGGACACAAAGAGACACGACTGAGTGACTGAACTGAACTGATAAATTACCCAGTCTATAATATTCTGTTGTGGCAGGCTGACAAGACTAAGACATATGCTATACCACAGTATCTTAATTACTATTGTTTTTAATAGGAAAATATAGGCAGTATGTCTTCTAGTATTTTTCCTATCAATTGGTTGTGATTTGGCTATTGTATACATTTTACATATCCATATAAATTATAAAATTGCATTGTTAATTCTTCAAAAGATCCTGCTAGGGTTTTGATTTGCATTATAATAAATCTATGAATCAATTAGGGGAGAGCTTCTTCCATCTTCACAATAGTCAGTGTTCCAGACCATACACATGGTCTGTCTCTGCATTTATTTATCATTTATTTTTATATTCTCTATGAAAAATTTTCCAGGAACCCAGCTGACCCTCAAAAACATAAACTCTCATACTCCCTCTCCTTCCCTGCTTATGTCCTCAATCAACTATGATCTCTCATATTCTCCCTTTTATCCCATGTGATTCTCAACTAAAAATAATTAGCTTACTTCTCAGAGATTATCTTTCATTCAGATCCAAAATTCTCTGAATTATCAGATGAGCTATATAGTTTGTGCTTTCTAAGGAAACACGGCAAAGATTCTTCTCAAGTTACATATTATTTTACCTGTGTTATTAGGAGACAATACCTCCAATCACAGTAATGTATGGAATATGATGCCCTTCCACATAAGGATAACACAACTAGCTAACAATAAATAATAGCTAAGCATATTTATAAACATATTTCCAAATAGAATAAATCACAGATATATGTTTTAATTAATGAATAGTAATTTGGTACCAATATATGAATATATTATTATAGGAAGCTTCAAGTGAGTTATCATATATTGTACTGCCATTTAATACTCACATATAATTTTTCAAAATTTGTGCCCCAGAGCCTAGATCTCTTTAACCAGACCTTACAATGGTGAGAGCTCAAACTTTACTTCCAGGAGCCTCTGTTGGCCCTGCAGTGTGTATGCACATGCACGTTGGTGGGAAACTGAACTGACACATCTCAATCCCTCAGTCAATCCACAGCTCTGTTCTTTTTAAAACTGTAGTTTCCAACTCCTGACAACGGCAGCACTAAAGAAACAGCCACAGAGCTTCTCACTCTTCTTTGACTAGAATAACTAATTACAGTTTAGCACTGTGGGAACAAAGTTATTACCTAATACCCAACTCTAGACACTGCAATTCAATTACTGGCCCGCACTCTTTAGAAGCACAACCTTGGTAATTAGCAGCAAACTTTCATCTTAGCACAGCATGTGAGCAGTTGCCTGTGGAGGAAGCAGAATCAAAACAAAAATAAAAGCAGCACATGTATGTATCCTAGCTCTGTAATTGTTACCGAGGGTCATAGGAGCCTCAGCAGAGCCAGGGTTTGATGAAAAGAATTTTGACATTTGGAAAATTAGGCAAGGGTGCAATCTTATAGCAAGAAGTTATGTTAGAAATAATTTAAAAAGAGTAAAGTAGATTGTCTTATTTCATATATCTGAAGATAGTTAAAGCTGAAAAGAACTAAATCCAGCCTTGTCATAAGTGAAGTGAAAGCCGGTAGTCATGTCTGACTTTTTGTGATACCATGTATGACAATCCATGTGATTCTCCAGGTCAGAATACTGGAGTGGGTAGCCTTTCCCTTCTCCAGGGGATCTTCCCAGCCCAGGGATGGAACCCAGTTCTCCTGTATTGCAGGCGGATTCTCTACAAGCTGAGCCATCAGGGAAGACCAAGAGATAAGTATTTAAGTAAAGAAACTAGAGTCCCAAAAGATTATGGGACTTGTACACAAGGTCACATAGCTAATTAGATCCCTGGCTAGGACTAGAACTCCAGTCTCCAAATGACCCATCATTGTTCTTTCCACTGGATCCTCTAAACATCAGGTCGCTTGCAAAAGGTGTTTTTAAGTTGGAAGGGGGCACTTATCACCAATTCTGTTTCTACTAGCTTTTTACTAGAATGTAATGTATTGAAAGTATTGTACAAGTTATTCAAATGGAATAGAGATATTCCAAAGAGGCAGGGAAATATTACTTGCACATTTAATTTAGCTTTTATAGAAAGTTCAATAAATCCAAGTGGTGAATGAAAGAGGAGTGATTTCTACACAAGAACTTGGTTATTTTGCAATCAACAAATACAGACACCATTTTGAATTCAGCTGGGTCAACATATGCTATATTTATACCACTCATTAGATTCAACATGAGCCATTGATGTCTGTTTGACATAGAATAGCTAAATCAGCCTGATAAAATAGAGAATCATTTACCTGTATAAATAGATATTTAAGTACATCTGATATTTAGAAAGGCTGAGTGGCTTGGTCAACTTTATACAGGTAGTCAGAGAGAGTATCCAAACCCTAGTCTCCTGACTCTCAGAGACATCTTTAAAAAAAATTGATGTGCAAGAGAGTGAACGTAGTTCTGAATCTAACTGAATGGCTGGCTATCCATCCAAGTGCCCATTCACTTGATTCCTCTTGAGTTTCAGCTATCAAATTCCACAAAATAAAGAAATGTCCAAGAATTATTTTATGTAAATTTGATTCCAAATGTAAAAGATTGAAACAGTAAGATAGCATCTAGACTAGATATACATAGCTAAATCTTTCTAGAAGATAACACTCCAACAGATAATTATTTGCCTATCAACCTATATTTCCCAGCAGCAAAGAATTTGTATGTGATAGTCACTAAAAGCTGCAACATTCTTTTAGCATCAAAGGCAACAATTAACACATATTTAAATATACTAGCGTTGGTTTTTCAGACAAAACCGTAGAAATTTTCTTTCATCAAGAAAATATTTTTTGAGGTATTGTAACTGCCTTACTTTGATAATGGTTCTCCCTGAGGCACAGCAATTATCTTACAAGGCAAATGCTAAAGCCACATATTAGATGTGTTCCTGGGGACAAAGAAATAGTATCAAATGAGATCTAGTAGAGTAATATAGCTGAAAGTACATTGTAAACTATAAAACAAAATTATACATAGCATTAGGAGTGTCAGCGTGGAATAGTGGAAGGAACACTGGAGTTGGCAGTAGAAAATAGATTTCAGTCCCAGCTTGGCCATTTGCTAGCTAAATGAATTCAGGCAACTCATGTAACTTCTCTGACCTTCATCTGTCAAATAGGGATAATAATAATTGCCCTGCCTGACTTGTAGAATTTGGAGAAGGGGGATGAGGCAACATATGCTAAAGTGTGTTATAAAATGTATCACATTTGACAAATGTTAAGCAGTGTTATTTTCTACTTGCATACTGAAGAGTCCTATTACATATTCATATGTCTGTATCTCCTTCCATGTGTTAAACTTTCAGCCCAGTCATGACTTTGGTGTATGCTATTACTAAAGTGATTTAACCTCATTTATCATTTAATTTCCTTCTCCCTAGGCCTTTGATCCTTTAGATCCTTTGCATCTCTCCTAAATTTAGATCAGGCATTCTTAAATCAGAGAAATCTAGTTTTTGAGTTCAACAGAACCAGGTTGGAAACTTAGTTTTGTCTCTCATTAGTTGTGTAGACTTGGGGAAGATTTTAAAATCTTGCTAAGCCTCAGTGTTTTAGTCTATAAAATGGATTATTGTTCAGTTTAGATGAGCAAATAATCCATGGGAAATACTTTGTACAATTCCCCCAATCTGGTATTTTTATTGAAGCAATTCCAAGATGAAGACATGTGGACACAATTGCTACTGTGACAGAATAACTATGTTATCAAAAACATTGTGATCTAATGGTCCATTTATGGATTTTAGCCAGTACTAATGGCTTTAGTCTTACATTGCATAGCAAGCAACATGTAATGGTGATGTTTGTAAAATCAATTTTGTTCCTTTAAACTTGAGTGTGCTAAAAATTCTATAAGAACTTAAAAGTAAAGTAACTTTATTTTTCTGAATCTTCTAAATATCTAAATGCTTACAAATAGTTGCAGTTGAAAATTATAGTTCTTTAAGAAGGATCCTTTTTTTTTAATAGTATATGTATGTTGTGTTCAGATTCTGGGAAAATAAATTTTCTCTAATTTTTGTTTAGCACTGCCTTAACAATTATTTCCTTTTTATGACTTGTTCCCCCAAATTAATTTCATTTTTGTTTTTATCGATATATCAAGTATGGAGCCCCTGGGGGCTCAGACAGTAAAGAGTCTACCTGCAGTGTGGGAGACCTGGGTTCAATCCCTGTGTAGGGAAGATCCTCTGGAGAAGGAAATGGCAACCCACTCCAGTATTCTTGCCTGGAGAATCCCATGGCCATGGGCTCTCAAAGAGTCCGACATGACTGAGTGACTTCACTTTGTTTTTCTTTCAAGAATGTAAATGACAATTTTCTGCTCAGTACACTTGAAACTGTGATGTTGAATTCAAATTTGAATCTCCCATATATATATATATATATATATATATATATGTGTTGCCAGTAAAACTATGTGAGTGTTTGTTTAATTATTACCCTTCCATTGTTCTTGTCTTATGTAATTTATTTTCCTTCTTGGTTAACGATCAGTGTTTTAGTTTGTCTTGATCAGTAGTGATGGAAATAGTCTAAATTTCATGTCTATTTATTGATGAACTTATATTTTTGTGTGTGTGCAAGAGGACTTTTTCGAATTGAAGGTAATTTTTTAAAAAGTTTATGATTCTATTTTTAGATACTATTTGGATTCTAAATTGTTGGGAAAATATAACATAAAAATTTACCAGCTTTATTTAAACCATACAGTCCACTGTGTTAAACATATTCTCATATTTATGTCACTGGAAATAAATTGTTGGGTATCAGCTTAAGTTGATACCAAGAGTGAGACTCTGCCAACATTAATTCTAAAATATGAGGCAGTAACTTAACAGGAGTAGAAATAAGTAAGGAAATTGATATTTGAGACGTGAAAAGATGGAAACCAATATTTTACAGTGACGAAACATGTGGTATAGTGGACGTCTGTGATTGTGTTCCAATGCACTAGTTCTTTTGGAAAAGTTTGGAAAGCAGAATTCCAATAGTGAGTGGGGGTTGTGACTGGTTCCCTTTAGCAAGGCATGAGAAGAAAGACCCGAAGAGTCAAAAAGTGAGTGACTTCACTTTCACTTTTCACTTTCATGCATTGGAGAAGGAAATGGCAACCCACTCCAGTGTTCTTGCCTGGAGAATGTCAGGGATGGGGGAGCCTGAAGGGCTGCTGTCTATGGGGTCTCACAGAGTCGGACATGACTGAAGTGACTTAGCAGTAGCAGCAGCAGAGAAGAAAGAGGTGATCACAGGCAAGAACTGGAGGGCCTGTAAGCAGATATGGAAAGGATTTAGAACATGAAAATGTAAAAATAAGACAGAAAAGATTTGCACAAAAATGACTTTTTGGTACAAAAAAAGTCTAGATGGTTTTATGGCTTCCCTGGTGGCTCAACTGATAAGGAATCCACCTGTAATGTAGGAGACCTGGGTTCAGTACCTGGATTAGGAAGATCCCCTGGAGAAAGGAATGGCCACCCAGTCCAGTATTTTGGCCTGGAGAATTCCATGGACTGTATAGTCCATGGGGTTGCAAAGAGTCGGACATGGCTGAGTGACTTTCACATGGCAAAGATCAGATAATAGAGATGTGACATCCCATCAAATTTGATGCTTTCAATGTAGTTTCCATCATGGAGGAAGAGACAGAGGCAGAGACTTGAGAGTAACAGAGACATGGTGCCAAGAAAGTAAAGGATTAAACCAGACTTGAGAACTACATCTAGGAAATACCTTTTTGTGAGGTTGCAGGAATATGGAATTGACTATAAACAGATCAGAAGCTAATTTTTTTAAAGATAATTATATGGCCAAAGAAACCATCAGTTCAGTTCAGTTCAGTTCAGTCACTCACTCGTGTCCAACTCTTTGCGACCCCATGAACTGCAGCACACCAGGCCTCCCTGTCCATCACCAACTCCCGGAGTTTACCCAAACTCATGTCCATTGAGTTGGTGATGCCATCCAACCATCTCATCCTCTGTCATCCCCTTCTCCTCCTGCCTTCACTCTTAAGCTTGGTCTTAAAAAATCATTTTTTTTTTTGTTTTTAATGTGATTTCAAAACCAAATCTCAGGCCCCTAATCTGCAGGCAGGAAGAAGCTGAGGAAGCTCTACAGTCTTGAAATAGGATAAAATTTCCAACCCCGATAATAGGTTTGAACTGTAGAGGGAAATGGACAAAAATGAGCATCCAAAGAAAAGGAATCATGAGCCACAGAGAACAGTGGATGATAGAACTTATCCCACATAGCAGACTGAGAAACTAATAAAGGACCTTACCCCTCTGCCAGGGCAGCGGGGCATCACAGTGCCTGCCTGGCAGATCTCATCATTGCCTGGGACCAGTGATGGCTGAGCCTCTCAGCTGTGATTCCCTACAGCTTTTAATGGGAGTATTAAGTCAGTTATACTGCTTTTCCACTTTGATACACTGTGCACATGTTTATATATGCATGTACATATATATGCATGCATCTGTGTGTGTGTGTGTGTGTGTATGTGTGTGTGTCTAGGGGGACAGATAGCTTGTCTTTCTAGTTTATAGGACACCATATCAGGTTTCACCATCAGAAAATGGTACTGCTATTTATACTTTTGTGTAGCCTAAAGAGAGACTTTAAATTTTATATTTTCTAAGATTGTTTATCCAGTACATCTGCAAATTCCATTAGTCTTACTGGCAAAATAAATTCAGAATTTGACCACTTGTCACTACCTCCATTTCTATCTCTCTTGTCTTAGTCAAACATGATGTCTCAGCAGAGTTACCCAAAAAGCTTCCTAATTGGTACCTTCTTGCTGTCCTTCTGACTATATAATTTATTTTTTCCCACAACAGCCTGAGCTATCCTTTTAGAGTGGAAGTGAGACCCTCTGCTCCAAAGTCTCCTACGGCGTCTCCTCACATTTAAAAACAGAAGTCCACGGCCTCCTCTCCAACCTCTTCGGCAGTAATTCTCCCCATGGTTACTAAATGCCAGCAGCTCTTCATTCCTCACTATTCATCGAACATGCAGACGCTCTCAGCTCTAGTTCCCCCCGTCCCCATGGCCATCTGCATGGCCAGCTTCTTCATTCCATGACTGTCTTCGCTCCAATATCACTTCCCAATAGAGATCCAACCACTTTGCCTTCTCTAGGTCCTGATACTCTTTCTTTTTCTTTGTAGCCCACATCACCTGACATTCTATGGAATAGTTAAGAGGTTTTGTTTTGTTTACTGATATATACATAACTCTTAAACAGGGCTTGAAACATGGTAAGTGTTTAACAAATACAGTGTGAATGATTATCTTATTTGCTTCTGTATCCCACCATTCATGTGTCATAAAATAAATGCCCTGAGGATGTAGAATAGGACAGAATCGAAGAGTTGGACACGACTGAGCGACTTCACTTTCACTTTTCACTTTCATGCATTGGAGAAGGAAATGGCAACCCACTCCAGTGTTCTTGACTGGAGAATCCCAGAGAGGGGGGAGCCTGGTGGGCTGCCGTCTGGGGTCACACAGAGTCGGACACGACTGAAGTGACTTAGCAGGAGCAGCAGCTCTACCTGGGGGCAGTAAGTGAAAGTGTCCCAGCACGGTGGCTTCCTGGATGCCCAGCCTTAAGACTTTGCTCTTAGGAGAAGAGCCCAGATCTTGGTTGAATACTCTGTTGCTGTTATATTGAAATTCTTCATCATTTTGAACAAGAAGACCTGCTTTTTTTTTTTTAGTGATATAATTCATGCACCATACAATTCACCATTTTAAAGGATACAGTTCAGTGATTTTTAGTACATTCACAAAATTTTGTAACCATCACCACTATCTAATTCCAGAATATTTTCATTACCCACAAAAGAAATCTCACACTTTCTAGTATTCATTCCCCATTTCCCATATCCCCTAAACTTTGGAAAACATTACTTCCTGACTAAATTTGCCTATTCTAAACATGTTATATAAGTGAAATCATACAATGCATGACACTTTGTATCAGGCTTCTTGCACTTAGGGTGATATTTTCAAGGTGGATCAGTACTTTGCTTCCTTTTATGGCTAGGTAATATTTTTTGTATGCATATATCACATTTTGTTTGCTGATTCATTCATTATTAGATATTTGGGTTGTTTCTACTTTTTGGCTATTATGAATAATGCCACTATGAACATTCATGTACAAGTTTTTGCATCACTACATTTTTTTTTTCTTGGATATATGCCTGCTAGTGGAATTGCTGGGTTGTATGGCTACTCTATGTCACATTTTTGAGAAACTGACAAGCTGCTTTCCACAGAGGCATTTTTATATTTGCACCAGCAGTGTATGAGGGTTACACTTATTCTACATCCTCCCAACACTTGGTATTTTCTGCTATTAATAATACTTGTTATCTTTTTATTATAGCCATCTTAGAGGAAGTGAAATTGTGGTTTTGGCTTGCATTTCCCTAATGACTAATGATGCTGAGCACCTTTTCATGTGCCAGTTGATAATTTGTATAGCATCTCTGGGTAAATATCTTTTCTAATTCTTTGACTATTTTTGTATATTTTTATTGAAGTACAGTTGATTCACAATGTTGTATTAGTTTCAAGTGTAAAGCAAAGTGACTTACATTATTAATTGATCCCTCCCCCTTACTGTTTCTCTTCTGGTAAGCATAAGTTTGTTTTCTATTTCTATTGGCCTATTTCTCTTTTGTATATAAGTTCATTTGCAAAAGCTTTTTGAGATTTCATATCTAAGTATTATTTGTCTTTCTCTCTTAATTACTTAGCATGATAATCTCTAAGTCCATCCATATTGCTGCAAGTGGTATTATTTCATTCTTTTTTACGATTAAGTTCTGAAATTTAGTGAAGTCCAAATTATTTATTTACTATTTTTGGTAGCTTGAGATTTAGGTGTCTAAGAAAGCTTTGCCTAATTCAAGGTCACTAAAATTTATGCCTTGGGTTCTTTCTAGGAATTTTATAGTTTTAGCTCTTACATTTAAGTCTTTGATATATTTTTGAGTTGAATTTTCTATATGGTATGAGACTTGCATCTGTATCTATCTATCTATCTATATATATTTTCTTTTTTGTGAACATGCAGTTGCTCCAGCACCATTTGTTGAAAAGGTTAATCTTTCCTAATTGAATCCTCTTGGCATTCTTGTCAAAAAGCAATTGACCATAAATGCATAGGTTTATTTTTAGACTCTTAGTTCTATTTCATTGATGTATAAGTCTGTCCTTATGCCAGTACCACACTGTCTTGATTACTAAAGCTTTGGAATAAGTTTTTAAACTGGAAAGTACGAATCCTCCAACTACATTCTTATATTTTGATATTTTTAGATATTCTGGGTCCCTCACATTTCCACCTATATTTTAGGGTCAGCTTGTCAGTTCCTGAAAAATAAAATTTGTATTTTAATTCCTAATCAATTTAGGAATTAAATCTACAGATGAATTTGGGGTATATTGTCATGCTAACAATATTTAGTCTTTCAGTTTATAAACATGAATATCTATTGATTTGGATCTTTAATTTATTTGAACAATGTTTTATAGTTTTTGTATATAAGTCCTGTGTTTCTTTTGTTAAAATTTTTCCTAAATATTCTATTTTCTTTGATGTTGTCTTCTGACATTATTTTCTTAGTTTTATTTTTAGATCATTCATTACTAGTATAGAAATACAACTAACTTTTTATTGATTTTGTATCCTGCATTTTTGCTGAAGTCCTTTATTAGCTCTACTATTTTTTTTGTCTGTATGTTTGTGTATGTGTGCATGCATGCACAATTGTAGTGGATTCCTTAGGATTTTCTGTGTACCTAATCATGTCATCTCCAAATAGAGATGGTTTTAATTCTTCTTCATTCTGGATGTCTTTTATTTCATTTTCTTGACAATTTCCGTGACTACTAGCTTTAGCACCGTGATGAATAGGAGTGGCAAGATGGTATGTACCTGTTTCTTTCCTGAACTCTTGAAAGAGCTTTCAGTATTTTACCATTAAGTATGATATTAGAGGCCCTGAATTTTTATGTTGTATTTGGCCCTACATATTGTATAGCCGGGCTTCCCTGGTGGCTCAGATGGTAAAGAATATGCCTGTAGTGCAGGAGACCTGGGTTCAATCCCTGGCTTGATCCCCTGGAGGAAGGCATGAAAACCCACTCCAATATTCTTGCCTGGAGAATCCCCATGGACAGAGGAGCCTGGTGGGCTACAGCCAATAGGGTCACAGAGTTGGACATGACTGAGCAACTAAAAAAAAAAAAAAAAAAAGCACATTGTTTAGCTGGTCCTGACTCATAAAGACGAGCAGAGTGAGCTGAGGATTAAAGGATAAGTGGGAGCTCCCCAGCAGGTGAGGAGGAGGAGAGAGAACACTATGTGCAGTGTTAGATTCTAAATCTCGAATTGATTCAGTAGCTGGTGTGTGAAGGTCAAGTGAGAGTGAAGGAAAACAGAAGTTGGAAAAGAAGGTTAACGAACCACTGTAGGCTTGCTGACTGCATTAAAGAGCTTTGATTTTACTCTGTGATTTTTGTGTGTGGGACACTATCATGTTTGATATATAATAGTAAAGAATGGAATAAAGGGAAATAAAGGTAGAAACTGAGACAGGGAAGACAAATCATGGATTATTGCAATATTTGAGACTGAGTCTAAACTTTGCCAGCTTTACCTTGGATTAGCTATATTCTTGGTTTTGAAGACTTCGGCTTCCTGCTTTTATATTTTTTTAATGAAAAAACGTTAGTAATAGAAATGCATAATTATATCAGTTAAGTCTAGAATGTCCTGCTGTTGCTGCTGCTGCTGCTAAGTCACTTCAGTCGTCTCCAACTCTGTGCGACCCCCGTAGACGGCAGCCACCAGGCTCCCCGTCCCTGGGATTCTCCAGGCAAGAACACTGGAGTGGGTTGCCATTTCCTTCTCCAATGCATGAAAGTGAAAAGTGAAAGTGAAGTCGCTCAGTCATGTCCGACTTTAGTGACCCCATGGACTGCAGCCCACCAGGCTCCTCAGTCCATGGGATTTTCCAGGCAAGAGTATTGGAGTGGGGTACCATTGCCTTCTCTGAGAATGTCCTGCATTTGCATCTTATTAACTACATCTATTCGTATTAGGCATTTCCCAACACATTAACAAAATCAAACAATTTTCTTTTTCTCTCATTTCCTTATTTTTTCCTTTCTACTCACCTCCCTTCCTTCCTTTTTCTTTGTATTAATCACTTAATTAATTAATTCCTCAAAGCTCATTTAGGACCTACAGGGCTGAACTAGATCTATAACACATTCCTTGCCCTGGAAGAGCCTATGAATGGTTGAATGAAGCAAGGCAGCCATATTTCAAATCAGAGTATGGTGTATCATTGTTATCCTTCAGTCACACATGGTCACCTGCCCCAGATCTGTCACTGTGGCCTTTGTTAAAAAAAGTTTATAGCATCTGATATACACGCAATAGTGATTGCTAAGTGCTTCTTTGTTGTATTAGTTCAGGTTGGAATGGTTGAAAAGACTAGAGTTAGAATTAGTGACTAAGTTCATAGAAACAGTAAAAGGAACCAAAGCACCAAAACAACTAAGTCCTTAAAGAGAGTCAGATAATCTGGAGCTGGTGTTTGATTGTATAAGTAGCTATAAATTCCTAGTCAATTCTGTAGATTCACAGATCTGGGAAGTGATGAGCCATTTCAGAGAGTATACCTCTATCCTCCAAATTGCATAATACTAAATCCATGTCATTAAATAAATGATTCTAACCCTTTTTTCCCCTTGCTTTTATTGGATTTCAAAGTTCAGTACACATTTAAATTATTCAATTTTGATATCCCTTTTTATTATCAAATGTCCTACTTTTGAAGTGGAAAGCTCAGTTGGCCATGTTCCCTGTCAAGTTTAAGAAGCTTTTATCATTTAAATAAATTAAACCTTCCAGCATGGGCTCCACAGAACATAATGAAGCAAGGAGAAGAAAAGCTTAAATGAAATAAACCCTTTTACTCATAGAAACAGTACAGGCTATTGTGCATTCTACCAATAAATGTGTGGCTCTAATCATAGTCTGATTTGTGATTTTTCTTTTCTAATTCTGTCCTTAATTTTTTAGTGTTTATTAGCAATTTGACTTGCCATGGTGCAAGAGGTTGTAGGAACCTCTTGCTCAAGGTTCCTAAAGAAAAAAGCAAATATTGCATTTTTAAAAGCTGACTTATTTTAATCCAAGTTGTTTCTTTACACGATTTAATTCTAATATAAGTTGATCTCCTCTGAACTTCACTCAGATCCTTTAATTATTTTTTAAAATAATGTTTTGGGGGATTTTGCTTTTAAATCTTTGTTTTCTAAGGGAAAATAATCATAATTTTATGTTATCATTTGGCAGAATTAATGTATATAGCTTATGTATTGAATTATTGAATTAATAGGAAATTTTTTACTTTCTGTATGACACATTGCCAATGTAAGAATCAATTGGATAATGAAAACTCTTATTATTTGAAGATTCTTTCAATGCCAAAAAGTAGCCTGCAGATTATTTTAATCTAAAATAAAAACACACTGTTTTGAAGGTTTAACTAACTAAAAATTATCAATCTTTCTCTTCCTTATGAATTTAAACCATTTTATTCTACATGATTAAAACGTTAAAGGTAAGAAGCACTTCTTTAGAAGGAAAGATTCAGCATGGACTGAGATAATTTATATGAGAATATTCATGCTTGTAATGGTAATGTAGAATAATTTTCATCCTATTTTTTATGATGAAATGTCTTCTTTGTAATAAAAACATGTTGTTATTGAAAGTTGGGGTTTAGAGTCATAAAATTATCTTCAAACTCTGAGCATTTATTATATTTAATGTTACTACATTTAATGTTTTTGAAATATGGTGACTTTATTTTCTTATTTGTTGTATAACACATTTTTTATAAGTTATAGCAAAGTCTATCAGGCTTTGCACATAAGACATAGGCCAACTGGTTGTGACACCTCTGTAATTTTTTTTTAAATTTTCAGGGCCTATATTCTCATACCTCGCATTAGGAAAGTTTTGCTTTGTCATCAGCCAGAAAATACATTCTTAATGGATGTTATTCTATTCTTACAGTTCAAGGATTCTTACTCAGGTTCTTTAAAGATTGATCTGTGGGTCAAAAACTTGAACTTGATTCTACTCAGCAAGTGTTTGTCAACTCTACTTATTCAACAAGCACAGAGCTTCAATTGTTTATTAATTTCACCACTTTGAGGGATGGTTCGTCATGGCAAATGCTCTGTGAAGGGTTGCCTTTTGGATGTTAAACTGCTGCATCACTCCCTACTTCATCCACTCACCTGTCTGGGTTTTCACAGGTACAGGAGGTGCTGTCACAGTTATCCTGAAGAACTGCATTAGACTGTAATGGTTAACTGTTTGGGATCTGACTCCATGGATTTGTACCCTGGCCATTTACTAGCTGTGTGACTTACTACAAACCATTTAAACTTTTTTGCTTCAGTCTGCTTTTCTGTAACATGAGAATAATAGGACCTATCTCATAGAGGAGTAATGACAGTTAAATGAGATAATACACTTGTAGAAGTGACCTCTTTTTTAATAAGTATTTTTGATAAGCATTTTTGAAAAAGTCATAATTTCTGTTCTACAGTCAAAATAGATAAATTTAGTCTCATTCAGGAAACTCCATTCAATTTAAAAGTTGTTTGTTTTTTTTTTTAAAGTGAGCTTTGACTTACAATCTGTTTATGCTAAATAGTTGATTAAATCCAAGTATGAATTCTTCGGATTCTGTTTTTCATATACAAAACCTCATTCTTTCTTTTTCTCATTTCCTTTTACATCTTTTTGGTGACAAAATATGCCAACCCAGTTCTATTTTATTTGTCCCTTGATGCAGAGTGGCAGCCTGGCCCTGTCACAGAACTCCCCTTGTACTCAGTAGTATGCCATTAGGAGTCTTTGTTCTCCACTTAGTGGTAGCTGTGTCAAAGGCCTTTGTTGGTTTTTGGTTGATGGAGAGGGCCTGGCTGGTAAGGGAAACTGGAGAAAGAAGGCTTATTTTTTTAAACTGATGTTTTACTTGGGCATATTACATCCTTAAATCACAAAGCATCCCAAATTTGGTAAGCACACAATAATTATAAGCAATTATTAGCCATTGTATTGAAAATTTAAAGTATGGCCTAAGATGCCCACAGATTCTCAGTCTCCAGGAACCCCACATCTTTCATCTGTGAACCTCACATGGCAGTATAAATTTATCCCATTCAGATAAATACTGTATGATTTTTTAGTGTGTCCTAAATATTGCATGGATGTGTTGTATTTTATCTGACATCCCTGTGCACCAAGCCTTGCCCTCCTCCACTGTTCATTTGACATAGATGCATTTCCCCACCCCCAAAATGTGAAGGGTAATCTCAGTTACCTCCCCTCACCAAGGCTATGTCTTTCCAAGTCTAAGTAACTACAGTTAAAAACAAACCAGGCTGGAGTCCAGTGGGAAGAAGGATGTGACCCACCGTTTACATTAGTGCCTTTATGTCAGTTCATAGAATCAAAGTAACTGCATTTACAACGAAAGGGAATGATCCAGGAATAGAGTATCTTCATTTCCATGTTTAGATTTGTCTGGTCTCAAAAAGTGTTAATATCTTGAAGTTTAGAACAAGCCTTATTTACCTAGGAAGCATGAGAAATATGTCAACCCTTTGAAAGACTTCTTATTAAACTGCTGGAGCTTTGATGTCAGACTAAAGAGATTAGAATTACATTTTTCAAAAAGATCTATTTCGTGTACTAGTAGAGAAGGGAAAATATGCTGGTCTTTATAGACAGTTACTGAATTTAGAGAATATTTATTTTAAAATATAAATTATTACTTCTTGATAAGCTATATTTAGTGCATCAATATCAATTTAGAAAATGTGCTTTTATAGGGAGAATTGCCTCTCCTCTCCCTGACTTCTCTGTTTACAGTGATCATCACTAGTATTGGTTCTAGCATAAGATCAATGACTATACGGAGACAGAGGTGATGAAAATGGTTTCAAACAGAAAGTGTTTTATGAGAGTTCAAGGGAGATAATCAACGTATTCTGAGAGTCTATTACATGAGAGAGACTATATACTTCACATGTAGTTCTAATCCAACCAACAGCTTAATAAGAGAGGGTGATAGAGGCAAGTAATTTTGCTAGCATCATAAAATTATCTGATTCTGAAAGCACACTAATGTAACTCCCTTGTGAATATTCCTTATAACCCTCATCTGTAGTTATTTTGTTCTTTAGAGTAAAAAATCTTGCACTTTCCAAATTCACCTCTAACTCTGATAATATAAGTGGTAATAATTTCTTACATAGTCAGTCTTTTATATTTTTCTTGATGGAGTTGTAACTTCACAATATTATTTTCAAAATACATTTTTAATAAAATCTATGCTTACTTATATTTGTGAGTGCTCATCTAATCCTGCATGTACTATGTATTTAACTTTACATTTGAATTTTTAAAATATTGGAATTTGAAGAGTCTAGCCTCCTACTCAGTGAAAGTATTACATGGACAACGTTCTTATTTCTGTTCGAATATTTCAGTGGTGTGAGTTTCATGAGTTTTTGAGGCAGTGTAATCAGTTAATGCATAGTAGTTTGAAATAAAGTTTGTATACTGACCTGGTATTTACCTTCCCGAAGCTTCTATATATAAATCCTTGTTCTAGCCTCAGAGCCACATAAATAAATTTAATCCCTCCTTCTATCCAACTCACAGTGCTATGTCGGTAGACTGCCTAAATTTTCAGTATTTTTATAGCTTAGAACTCTTATTATTTGACCTCTAAACAGAGGATGGCATTAAGAAGGGGTTTGAATCATATTAATATGATCAAAAAGAAAAAAGAAAAACTTACAGGAAATAGTGATATATTGCAAAGAGATAAATATGATTTCTTGCACATGCATGTATACATGTATGAATATACATATATACTAACATATTAATAGATGTTTATATTTATGTATTTGTCTATTTTCTGTGAAGTGGGAATGTGAACAAGAAAGCAAATAGCTCTATTTAGTTGTTTCTTAACTACATTCCCCCTCTGATATGCAAGGAAGTGGGACAAAATGAGCTGAGCAAGCTTAGTCAGTGTTTCTATGTCTAATTTCAAGTGTACTGTACCTGTTAACTGGCACTAGACTATTTTTCCCTTCAGAAATGGTCTTGCTTGCCCTATCTTCAAGAGTTTCCTTTGGAAAACAGAATACACCTGGTATCTTGTCACACAAGTATTAAGTCATCTGTTTCTATAGTCAAGTTTTTAATCTTTCTGCCCCTCCACAGATCATTTTCCGCAAAATCAGTGATGTGAAGAAAGAAGAGGAGGAGCGCCTCAGGCAAAAGAATGAGGTCACCCTCAGCATCCCCGTGGACCATCCGGTAAGAAAGCTCTTCCAGAAATTCAAGCAGCAGAAGGAGCTGCGGAATCAGGGGTCAACGCAGAGTGACCCCGAGCGGAACCAGCTGCAGGTAGAAAGCCGCTCCTTACAGAATGGAGCGCCCATCACCGGCACCAGTGTGGTCACCGTGTCGCAGATCACACCCATTCAGACGTCTCTGGCCTACGTGAAAACCAGCGAGTCCCTCAAGCAAAACAACCGCGATGCCATGGAACTCAAGCCCAGTGGTGGCGCTGACCCCAAATGTCTCAAAGTCAACAGCCCCATAAGAATGAAGAATGGAAATGGGAAAGGGTGGCTGCGACTCAAGAATAATATGGGAACCCATGAGGAGAAGAAGGAAGACTGGAATAACGTCACTAAAGCTGAGTCGATGGGGCTATTGTCCGAGGACCCCAAGGGCAGTGACTCAGAGAACAGTGTCACCAAAAACCCATTAAGGAAAACGGATTCCTGTGACAGTGGGATTACAAAAAGTGACCTTCGTTTGGATAAGGCTGGGGAGGCACGAAGCCCATTAGAGCACAGCCCCATCCAGGCTGATGCCAAACACCCCTTTTATCCCATCCCCGAGCAGGCCTTACAGACCACACTGCAGGAAGTCAAACATGAACTCAAAGAGGACATTCAGCTGCTAAGCTGCAGAATGACTGCCCTGGAGAAGCAGGTGGCAGAAATCTTAAAAATACTCTCAGAGAAAAGTGCACCCCCAATCTCTTCTCCAAAATCCCAAATGCCTCTCCAAGTACCTCCTCAAATACCCTGTCAGGATATTTTTAGTGTTTCAAGGCCTGAGTCACCTGAATCTGACAAAGATGAAATCCACTTTTAATATATATATACATATATATTTGTTAATATATTAAAAACAGTATATACATCTATATACATATGTGTATATATACAGTATATACATATATATATATATATATTTTCACTTGCTTTCAATATGATGAACACAATATGGATTTTGATGTGTAAATATTGCATGTCCAGCTGGATTCTGGCCTGCCAAAGAAGATAATTATTAAAAAGTAGACATTGCTTGTATATTATGCAGTTGACTGCATGCACAATTTACATTTATTTATAATCTCTATTCTGTAATTTTTAAAAGTATGATTTTTGTTAACCAAGGCAGTGTAATAGTTGAAGAATCAGGGTCCAACCTGCCAATGTTGCCATGACAAATTTGATCTCAGGCTGAGTATACTGATCTGTCATTTCCTCACTCTTCTGTTAAGTTAAAATTATAAATTAACACCAAGGAATCATTCAACCTTTTAGACTATTAGTGCCATTTTATGATTTCATTCCATAGGATATTTTTCTGTAACATAGTATTAGGCTATTTTCCACAACAGGCAGTATTTGCTCCGTTGAAATAACTGTTTTGTTGCCTCAGTCAGACATCGACGTGGGATATGGAACTTACTACTCGGGTTTGTGCATGAATTGCATTTTTGCTCAACTGTACCTCTCCTTGTTCAACATTTACTTAGATAGTAATCATTAACTCTTATGTAAGGATATCCCTACTCCCTTCATCTTGGATAACAGCCACCATCTTATAAGCTCATGTTTTTCAACCCCATAAATACTGAACTATTAATATCGTGTATATTATTATAGAAATACTGCACCACAGGGTAAAAGGGTCTTTTTAACCATTTATGTTAGAGATGCTGATTTTCCAAAGGTGATGAATGTTCTAAATTTTATTTTTAACTTGCTCAAAGGTGAACTTGAAAGGTTCTTAGCAAAAGAAAACCAAGCAAACAATATTTAACATATACAAAATTTAACTAGAATAACATAAAATAAAAAAGAATATAAAAAGATAAGTTTTGTAGCATATTTGTGACTTAGAAAGAATGAAGCACAGATACAGAATTGCTCACACCCGATTCTTACTGCTTGTAGAGGTACTACATGAAATGTGGTTAGGAAAAAAAAAAACAACACTAAAAAGTAGATGTTAAGTTGTTCAACTCAGACAACTGCTTTTCTATAATATTATTCTAGTTACAATTTTCTAAAGCTTTTTTTGCACACGGTTCTATTGCTGGACTTCTGCTGAGTTGATACAATTGAGGCTCAGGCAGATCTGCTTATGAAAGGAGGGTACTAAAGACCAAATTTCAGAGTCTTTTGGGCCACAAATCCTCTTCTTAGAAAGTGCCTATTATCAATTTAAAAAAAAAGTAACAGAAGATCGTGTATAGCTACACTCTCAAATGCTATGTATTGAGAATAAAATGCACATTCATTTGTAAGAACTTAGGAAAGTTTATTTCTTTTGACTAAAGTTTATTTTATAAAGTTGATCAGAGAGGCATACTTTTAAATTGGTGCATGAATGACATTTAATAGTGGAAGCAGGGCAGTTAATGTTTGCATTGAGTTGAAAATATATAACAGTAGTTTGTATATTATTGGACCATCTGTACATATATATTAACATACACGAGGTGATAACAAAATCAAGAGATATTTTGATGTATTGTACCCATTTTTATGAGCTTTTTAAACTGTCTCCCAGGATCCCCAAACAAACACAACAGAACTAAAAGACAAGTTACGACCATCCGCCTGGAGAAGTATAAAGCAAAGTGATTTGTAAAAACAGTTGATATTTTAGAATTTCTATTAGAGCTTCTTCGCATGCCCACAAGATGTGCCTCTTTAATCCAGGAATTTCAGGACAGATGTTATGTGCCATGGGTTCCATTTTCCTATTTTTGTGCCCATAACTTCCATTACTCATAATGGAAGCTTTCAGGGTAGCACGTCTTCATGCTATGCTACAATAACTACCTACCATAGGCACAGGGCAATGAAGTAATCATGGTGTAAGAAATCAACGTTGCAAGTGGGACTCCACTGCTTTCATGATGAGGATGGTACTTTTCTTTGACCTCTGATATTTATTGAATTTCAGGGTATTTTCTATTTAACCATGTCTGAGACAAACTTGCCTAAGCTTTCAAAAGTGAGTGGTAAAAAATAATCTGAGTACAGAAATGGTTAGTTTAACTTTAGCCACGTGCTTCAGAAATAGCGGTTGGTGTAAAAGTATGAGTAACTGAAACATCAGAGTGGTTTGTAGTTGGCAATCCATGCCTTTGCTTATTAGCGTTGCTAATATTTACTGTGTTCTAACTGTGACTTCATCTAATTGACCTACAATATTGATGTTCATGTATTGGGAAAAGAAATATATGGCTTAAAACTACTTTAGTACAAAGGAGGGAAGAGTATCAGTTGCTTATTTATGGTGCAGTTATCACAGTATTCTTTCCAGCCACCCTGTTCCTGTGTGCATGACATGATGTGGTGCTGAATACACTCTGCTGTTTTCAGCAGAAATGCATGTGTTCAGCAAACCTTGTATATAGAGTAATCTTATAGGTTCCCAGATTCCACAACTCTTTCCAGTCAAACTTACTCAGACTTGGGTAAAGGGTGATCGCTTACTTTAATATGTCCAATAATGATACAATCATGTTCTGTGTTGCCTCAACCAGCACATAGACAGTAGGTTCTCTCTAAGGGGACCAGAGGACTGCATGTTTCATTCTTACGCTGTATAGATGCTCTTGGTGCATCCAGAATAAAATTTTTATTATTATCTTTCTGAACAATGTAATAATAGGAGTAAATAGATATGTATTTAAAATTGGAACATTTTCCAAAGCACCTTACACATCTTCAATATTCTTTTATAATAATGTATAAGATCAGATGCTGTACCCTGGACAGGTGGTTGCAACATGATAGCAGAAGTCAAACAAAAAAATGTGAGCTGCATATCAGGATGACAAGTTTTATCAGTCTGTATTAGGATATTATTGCACTACATTGATCTAGTAAATAGAGGAGCTTATGATAAAGGCAAATAGGAACACAAAAGGCAGATGACAATTTCAAAGCAGTTCATGTACCACATTGACATAAACAGTCTTTAGAATGGTCCGGGCATAGATATTGAATAGAGACACAGACTTCATTGTTAAAATGGAAATTTTTTGATTATGACACAGGTTTCATCTTACATTAAGTATAGCAGTACAGATGTCCTTTCTAATTCTCTGGCTCTGATCTATGGGGTCGCAAAGAGTTGGGCATGACTTACTAACTGAACAACAATAGCAACACAGATGTCCTAAGTATTCAGTTAAAAAAAAATTTTGTAGATCAGAGCAAGAGATTTAGAAAGTTTGGGGTTTTAAATTGTTCTTAAGAACAAATATATATTCCCAGAGTACCCAGCACTTTAATAGGAATATTAATTATGACCACTAAATAAAGTGCATTTTGAAAGCTAATCTTATTGGAGCCTAAATGAAAATCTGTTTTCTGTCCTTAACTTTAAGGAGATTTGGTTCACTTGTTCTATTTTAAATAACTAAATTCTTCTAGAAAGCTTTATTTTTAAATTAGTCTTCAGAGCAACGATTGTTTATGAAGTGTGCAGTGGCTGATACTAGTGAAATTATTTGTCATATCCCTAATAAATGCTACTATCTTGTAAAATTGTTATCTTTTAAGTAATCCTATGTCTCCTTTCCAAAATTTCATGTAGGTAATCAGAAAGTTTGTCTAGAATGTACATACCATACATGGATAACTTTAAAATAGGAATATTTGTAATCACGTGAATGTTGAGTTTCATACTTTGTTATGTATAAGAGTGTTTCTCTTGTGGTCTAGATGGAAAGGGAGAGAAGAAAGAACAACTTTTTGGAAAACTAGAATTCAATCCTAGGATGGATATCTGAGCTCTGTCTTGGATTCAGAATCTGTGTCTTTGTCATAATCACAGTAACTATGGGCAGGTTAGCTGTTTTTTAGTGTAGCTGGGCTTCAGTTTCCCAATCAGTAATTCATAAGATAAGAACTATCCTCTTCTTATATCAAGATGATGTTAGGTCAGTGGAAAATCATCTTCCTCTTTGATGAAAATAACACTAAAGACAAATTATCATTTTGTTTTGTTTTGTTTTTTTTCATAGAAGACCAGCCAAGATGCATTTTCTAAATATTCTAGGTTTTAGAGAAGACTTCTCTGGTCAGACAGTGATGGCAAAAGACATAAGTCACTGACATGTGAACATAAGATTTGAAAATTATCTGGGGATATATAGCTACTAATCAAACATGAAAAGAATGAAGAACTTTTAGAAAAGAAGAGAGAAATAAGAGAAAAAGTCATATATAAATATTATGATTTTTCTTATTCTATTTAATCATATAGCTCAGCAGAAAGTCTCAATTTTGTGAGAAAATATAAACAAATTGAGTATTCAAGGTATATTTCATCCTCAACCTTTTGTATGAAAATAATGACTTAACTCCAGATAGTGGCTGCACATAGGTAGATGCTCTTATACCAAAATTTTTAACTATGAAAGAATCCTTTCCAATGACCAGTTTTTCAATGTGTATCTTGAATTGGAAAAAGAACGGTTTTAAAAAAGGAAAACCATTTGAATTACATTAGAGAACTACTCATGTTGTATCCTAATGAGAGTGTTTTAATTTTTTAAAGTTATAATTTATGATTAGTGATATCGATAACTCAAAGAAGCTACTTATAGTATGTAAAAATTTACTTTCAAAAATGAGATTCATTTTCTTAATGATTGTTCATTCTGCAAAGACAGTCCTGCAAGCTAAGAGATACACTCAAACCTGCTGTATTACGTTTGCTATGACCCTTTGAGCAAAGAAAACAGCAAAAGCACGAAGAAACAAAGGGGAAGTTTTAATGTACTACAAGAGGTATTTAGATCTCTTATTGGATTTTCTAATCTTTCCATCAAATCGGAATTTAAAAATTGCTATTAAAAGTTAGGAATTTGGTGTTATTTTGAAAACAGACACAATATCTCAAGTTAAAGAAAGAATAGTTATAAATGTCTGAAACTTTCAAGGAGTATTAGAGAAGGTTTAAGGGGATAGATAGATAGATCATCACTGACCATGACGTTTTGCTATGCATTGTAATCCTTATGAGTTATTTGCTAAGTGGGCAGTAACATATGTTTATCTACAGTGATGGGCCTGTGGCATTCCAAATCACAGTCTTATTACATATGTATCTGCATATGTGAATAAATGGTTTCAATCAGCTTGCTCTCAGTGTAAACTGGTACTTCCTAAATGTTGTTAGCAACTTCAGTAATAAAGACTCTTCCAAGTATGGCATGACGTTTATTATTTTTTAGAGGGCTGATATATATTAATTTTACATTATAGGAAAATTCTTCTCATCTTGGTCTGAGAAAACATACCAAGAAGTTATACATGGGGGACTACAGGATCAGAAGAAAAATAGAGTAAGGTTTTAAGTAGGATAGTCGTGCCAGACTGCATGATTTCACAGGAGTGCAGATCAGGATTTGCATTTTCATATTTGGAACAAATCTACGAAGAATGTAATGGAGATTGCAGTTTAGTGCATGGAGATGTAAGCGTGGTCTTTGGCAAAGATTACAGGTACAATCAGATCAACTTTTGTGAGTTTATGTAGAATTTTTTTCTTTTTTTGACTTCCCTTAGTTTTAATGGTGTACATTGCTTTACATTTATCGACTGCTCTGTGTAAATATGTGCAGCCTTCTCAATGAGAAGGGGTAGCTAAGTCTGAATCTTTCATTAATCATCATGTATACATGGCTGTGGAGTAGATGAGGAAGCTTGTCAGGATAGCATAGCTATTGAGATTTTAACACAGGCAGGCAGACCCTGGAGAGAAAACTTTATTTTACAAACTATTGTCATTGCAAGGGCTATCTAGTCCAACCACAAATTTCAAATATTTCAAGACACGTACTTTAAAAGTTTCCTAAAATTAAAATTTTTAAAACTTCACTCTATGATATAAATGTAGTTTTTAAATTTTCCATAGTAGATTAGAATAAATGACAGAGATTGAACGCATAACTGTTGCAAGCACAGAGTGCCTCATCCTAATAATGAACTTTTCTGTTATTTCTCCCCACAATTGACAGATATCAGTAGAGGTAAGTTGCCAAATGTGGTTATAAGTAAGAAGCAAGTGTGGTCACTAGTATTAATATTTCCTTTTCCAACTTTATTTTAACATAAAGAGGTAATGTATGATATTCAAGAAAAACAAGAAATATTCAATTTCTTTGCCTATAATCTCTCTTATTTTTTATTATTGGTATTTGAATGAGACTATAGGATATTTTATTTTTAAAATTTATTTTGACCCACTGAGTTCTAAGTGTATTATGCAGATCTTTTCTTTTTTTAATTATACCACTGTTGGCTTCTTGGCCAAACCACTACTAAACGCATTATCCAAATGAACTATTTCAGCTTAGAATAGCAATTTGTATTATTTCCAAATTGAATTAACTTTTTGTAAGTTTATTTACTTCAGAGAGTTTAAATAGTTTCCTCTAATGAAAAAAATGTTAATTTTCTTCATGTGATTTATTTATTCTATCCTTTGAAATGTTTTTAAGCTAATGTTTTGGTATAAGGAGGAAAAGCAAGGTATTACATTATACTCTGGGACCCTCGGCCCAAACCATCTTGTTTTCACTTTGATGATAATACAGTGAGAGGTAACCATAGCAAAGATCAGTCTACCTTTTTCATAACAACTGGGGAGGGCCCCGATGACACTGCATAAAGCTTTTATAGTCGGCTCACTTCATCGCTGGCTTTTACATTATCACTGTGTTACTATAGAAATAAGGCCATGACTTGTGCTACATCTAAATATATTTGTTCAAGGAATAGTTGACCTAAAAGTGCAACTGGGCCAGAGTTATAACTGAGGAAATAAAAAAAGAGGAGTGGGAATAACAGTTCCTTCCTCTTAATGTGTTTTCCTCTGTGTGATGCTTTTAGATGTTTATTTATTTATAGATGATTTATGTTGTCGAAAAGCATCGTTGAACCTTTAATGAAACACAGGAAGTGATGTGAAAGTTCTTCGAGTGCCATAGCTTTAATACATATATAAATGAGTGCTCCCCCATCAATTGCGTTTAGAACCTCTAGCTGTAACCGAGAAGCCGAGGCCTATAAGTACCTAGCTGCTTGGGTTCTTCATGAAGTAAAACCAAGAGGATCTGATCACTGTCTCATTTATGCATATGCACTGACTGCTGAATGATGAGCCCAATCAAGCTGAAAATATCTACACTGATGCATAAATAAACCATATTGAGTATCCATAGTAACTAAATGAAGTCATTCACTACCAAATAATTTATCTTTCTCTGCTAAATCCTCTTCAATGACATGAAATTTAACGTCTTCCTTCCACAGTCAGGCTCTCTATTGGGAAACTGGACTTTGTGATTAGGGCAACATAAAGAATACTTAGGTCACAGAGATGTTTGTATCATGAATCCCTCATTTGCTCTTCAACTTTTTCCAACCAAAGTATGATGGGAAGGATCCTAGATGAGACCGTGATTGAGGTAAAAAGGAAGAACAGCTAGCCAACTATGCAAAATCATGATCAAGATTCATTTTGAAATTCATATCAAAGATATTTCGATAGACCTAGGTATTTAATAACAATGTATCATAGTCATGCATTGCCAGTTTATTAAAAAAAAAAGCCCAATGTGCTTTCATTTAAAATCAAGATTATTTAAAATATTCCATATTTATAAAAATAGTGGCAAAGATTGGTTTTTGATCTCTTCAGAAATGTTTTCATGTTATGATTCTCAGTGTTCTTTTTCAAAGAGGGTAAAAACGTCTTGATGTCTTGTTCCCATCCATCTTATTGGCAGCACTGCCATCTTCCACTGAGCAGTCATCTTCCTCCTTAGATTCTATTCACAGTTAAAGTGAGCTAAAACATGAATTTGATGTTAAGAACGATGTGGTTGTTACTGCACTGAAACCGGAAGCCAATTTAGATCTATTTCTACCCTAAATGTCCATTGTAGTTTATGGGAAAAGCAATGATTCCTAGAAGTGCTTGGTACTCAGACAAAACAAAGTAAAATGTGCATATTTATGATAAATCAGAGACTATAGATTTCGTTCTATTCTATGCTCTAGTGACTTTGTTTACATTAGTTGCAGTGTTTTGTATATTATACTGCAGATTCCTGACTAAAACACTAATGTTACTATGGAAATTCACTTTTGCAAATTTGTAAATGTTTTTGCCACTGCAACCATACTAATGGGAATTTGGGGTATTAAAAATGTCTGTATCTATAAAGGTTAATTCACTGGAAACAACTGATTTATGTATTGGCCAAGGAAATAATGCAAAAACTTCTTGTGATGTTTTAATACCTAATATGCTAAGCAGTACTAGTTTGTTCTGTTCAAAATTAATTCATGTTTAATAGATCATTGTTTTCTACTTAAAGGTATTGCAGTGTGTAATGCAGAAATTTTGTATGTACTATTGACTTATTACTGATTGCTGAGAGAATGTGTGAAAATGTTTTGAATGCTTGTGATCAAAATTTAATTATTTCTGGGAAGTTTATGGTGATTATCACTTTACTTAAGATTTGTTGTCAAAAAATCATTTTTAAAAAGTGAATTGGCAGGTGGAAGTTTCTAACCCAAAAGAATTCTGGGTTTCAGCACAATAAACTGTATTTCATCAGGGAGGATTAACTTTCATTTTTTCCCACTTTATTTAAATGTGAATATTTTTTCATGATACAGAATAAAATGTGCATTTTATGGAACTTGTTTGAATTGAGTCTTTGTTGAAAATTATTGTCTTGAATTTAGTTTAGTAAATGAAAAGTTTCACATTACAAACATATGAAGCAGTGGGTTCAAATAAAAATCTTTTGATATTAATAATTAGTTTAAAATGTTATTTTAAACTTTTATAATACCTTTACTCTGATAAATTGTAGTGATGGGAGAAGTGATAAAATTAGAGTCATATCTGAAACTGAATTTTAAACCCCAGTGGTAAGTGTGCTTGAATTAGAAGATGTATCTGTTTTGTGAAAGATAGAAAATAAAATCTAGATAGAATATTGGAGAAAATTTTATTTTTAAGAGATTTCTTAATATTTCTTCATTCTATCAATATATAAAAATGTTATTATTTCCCTAACATTATAGGTTTATCCCAGTCTATGAAGCATAAGGGTAGAATGTATAATACACAGGGAAATAGAGTACTTTCATTTTGGGGAAATATTCATAAATGGTTCTGCCACTAGCCCTTGAAGCATTAAAGGTAAGGGCTGAATATATAATAAAGATTGTTATTTGAGAATACAACATTTTTTTTCTAATTGAAGAAATCCAGTTTAAGAGGTGCATTTTTTAATGTCACTGAATGTTGTTGTTCAGTTGCTAAGTTGTCTGTGACTCTTTGTGACCCCATGAACTGCAGCACCCCAGGCTTCCCTGTCCTCCACTGTCTCCTGGAGTTTGCTCAAACTCATGTCCATTGAGTTGGTGATGCTATCTAACCATCTCATTCTCTGCTGCCCTCTTCTCCATTTGCCTTACATCTTTCCCAGCATCAGAATCTTTTCCTATGAGTCAGCTGTTTGCATCAGATGGCCAAAGTATTGGAGCCTCAGCTTCAGCATCAGTCCTTCCAATGAATATTCAGAGTTGATTTCTGTTAGGATTGGCTGGTTTGATTTCCTTACAATCAAAATCTTCTTAAGAATCTTCTCTGGCACTGCAATTTGAAAGCATCAGTTTTGTGGTGCTCAGAATTCTTAATGCTCCAGCTCTCATACCCATACACAACTACTGGCAAGACCATGGCTTATACAGACCTTTGTTGACAAAGTGATGTCTCTGCTGCTTAATACCTTGTCTAGGTCTGTGATAGCTTTCCTCTTCAGAAGCAAGCATCTTTTAATTTCATGGTTGCAGTCACCATTCACAGTGATTTTGGAGCCCAGAAAATAAAATATGTCACTGTTTCCACTGTTTACCCATCTATTTGCCATGAAGTGTTGGGACCAGATGCCATGATCTTTATTTTTTGAATGTTAAACTTAAAGCCAGCTTTTTACTGTCCTCTTTCACCTTCATCAAGAGGCTCTTTAGTTCCTCTTTACTTTCTGCCATTAGAGCGCATATATACATATACGAGTTTGTTGATATTTCTTCCAGCAATCTTGATTCCAGCTTGTGATTCATCGAGTCTGGCACTTCACATGATGTATTGTCACCCTGTTTATTTAACTTATATGCATAGCACCTCATGAGAAATGTCAGGCTGAATGAGTTACAAGCAGGAATCAAGATTGCTGGGAGAAATGTCAACAACCTCAGACATGTAGATGATACCACCCTACTGGCAGAAGGTGAAGAGAAACTAAAGAGCCTTTTTATGAGGGTTGGAGAAGGAAATGGCAACCCACTCCAGTACTCTTGCCTGGAAAATCCTATGGACAGAGGAACCTGGTGGGCTACAGTCCATGGGGTCACACAGAGTTGGACACGACTGAGTGACTTCACTTTCACTTATGAGGGTGAATGAGAGTGAAAAAGCCAGCTTAAAATTAAATATTAAAAAAAAACCAAGATCATGGCATCCAGTCCTATCATTTCATGGCAAATAGAAGGGAAAAACGGTGTAAGTAGTGACTGATTTCCTCTTCTTGGGCTCTAAAATCACTTTGAATGGTGACTGCAGCCATGAAATTAAAAGACAATTGCTTCTTGGCAGGAAAGCTATGACAAAACTAGAGTGTGTTAAAAGCAAGGACATCACTTTGCAGACAAAGAATCCTATAGTTGAGGCTATGGTCTTTCTGATAGTCATGTACGGAGGTGAGAGCTGGACAATAAAGAAGGCAGAGCACCAAAGAATTGGTGCTTTTGAACTGTGGTTCTGGAGAAGACTCTTGGAGAGTCCTTTGGAATGCAAGATCAAACCAGTCAATCTTAAAGGAAATCAACCCTGAATACTCTTTGGAAGGATGGATGCTGAATCTGAAGCTCCAGTACTTTGGCCACTGGATGCAAAGAGCTGACTCATTAGAAAAGACCCTGAAGCTGGGAAAGTTTGAAAGCAGAAGGATAAGAGGGTGACAGAGGATGAGACTGTTGGATCACATCACCAATTCAATGGACATGAACTTGGGCAAACTCCAGGAGATGGCGAGAAACAGAGAAGTCTGATGTGCTGCAGTCCATGGGGTTGCAAAGAGTTCGACACTGCTTGGCAACTGAACAGCAGCAACAATCTGCATATATGTTAAATAAGCAGGGTGACAATATACAGCCTTGACATACTCCTTTCCCAATTTTGAACAAGTCATTCCATATCTGGTTCTAAATGTTGCTTCTTGACCTGCATACAAGTTTCTCAGGAGACAGGTAAGGTCGTCTGTTATTTCCATCTCTTTAAGAATTTCCCACAGTCTGTTATGATCCACACAGCCCAAGGCCTTAGCATAGTCAATGAAGCAGAAATAGATGTTTTTCTGGAATTCACTTGCTTTCTCTATAATCCAATGAATGTTGGCAATTTGATTTCTGGTTCCTCTGCCTTTGCTGAACCTAGCTTGTGCATCTGGAAGGTCTCAGTTCATATACTGCTGAAGCCTAGTTTGAAAGATTTGAAGCATTACCTTGCTACCGTGTGAAATGAGTGCAATTGCGTGGTAGTTTGAACATTCTTTGGCATTGCCCTTCTTTGAGATTGGAATGAAAACTGACCTTTTCTTGTCCTGTGACCACTTCTGAGTTTTCCAAATTTGCTGACATATTGAGTGCATCACTTTAACAGCATCATCTTTTGTGATTTTAAATAGCTCAGTGGGAATTCCATTACCTCCACTATGCTTCCTAAGGCCCACCTGATTTCACACTCCAGGATGTCTGGCTGTAGGTGAGTGACCACACTATCCTGGTTATCTGGGCATTAAGAACTTTTTTGTATAGTTCTTCTGTGTATTCTTGTCACTTCTTAATTTCTTCTGCTTCTGTTCCTTACCATTTCTGTCCTTTATCATGCCCATCCTTGTATGTAATATTCTCTTGATATCTTTAATTTTCTTGAAGAGATCTCTAGTCTTTCCCATTCTATTCTTTTCCTTTATTTTTTTGTATTGTTCACTTATGACATTAATAACATCGCTGAATAGTTATTGATATCTATTTCTTTTCTTTGAAATGTAACATTTTGATTGAGAGAGGACTAAAAAAAGCTTTCTTTTTGGTATGGATACATTAGGGTATGTTTATAGAGGGCAGAGGTTCTAGAGGAATCAGCTCTCATATGGAAGCCAAGGATATGATGATCACACAAAACTAAATGAATATCAAAGTTGTTGAATACTTTCTGCTCAAAATATCAGTAATTAACGCTTCCTCTGCTTTTTACCCCTTTTTTCCCTCTTTCCTTACACACACACAATCAGCAATATATTACAGTCTCTCCATGCAAGTTTGGTGGTAATACCGTAATAGACAAAGACATCAATTTTTAAAATGTGATAAAACATATTATGGATTTATATAAGATTAAGAGGAGGATGAAACATAAATTTCTCTCCCATGAGACATTTTCTCCTGAGTGTGTGTGGTGAAGAACAAAGCTTGTATGAACCTTTAGATTCTCAATCTTATATTAGCATGCTTCTACTCCCAACCAGCAAGGAAGGTTTTGCTTTCTATAACATTTCTGAAAACAAGTCATATCCATTTGTTTAATCTAGGTAAACAAGCATAAGCTAACTGGATTAAATAAAAATGTGCCCAATGTGAGCAAACCAGAACTGACATTTTACAGCTGGAATGGATATTGGAAATGAATCAGCACCACACTCACTTCAAGAAATGAAGATACCAATAATTGGAGAGGGTAAGTGATTCTCCAAAGTTCTATGTATATCAAGATTGCAATTCAGCTATCTTGATTCCAGGTCCAATGCCTGTTCCACTATATCACATGGCTGTGTTCATTTTCCACAATGAACACTCGCTCACTCTCTCTGTCTCCTACACACACATTTCAGCTAATGCTACTAAAAACATTGCTAGTCTCATCTCTGAGTGTTGTTGAAATAACAATTGTCTGACTGTGCTATTTACTTAAAGCTGTGTGTCCTTTATTTCAGTTTTATTAAAATGGTATCTCACAAAAGATGTAATATACTCTCCCTCTGATATTATTTAGTGTCTTACAATCATAATTAATACTCTCTTTATTCCTATGAATTTTAGAGTCAGAACTAAATAGATCAAGTTCGTTGTCTCTGGCTAATGATGTAAGTTGGGAAAGAGTTCAAGAAGATGCAAAAACTTGGCTGGTTGCTGAGCAACCCAGATCACTGTGTGAGGAGCAAAAGCTAGAACTTCTGGGCCTTTTGTCTCCTGCAGTCCATGTGGGTGCATCAAACGTGACTTTTCCATTGTGCCTGATTCTACTCTCTCCTGGTACCGGACTTAAGTCTCTAAATGTGTGTATGTATGTATATGTGTGTGTTTAGGGAGGGTATCTTCTTTGATTCTTAAAGCTCACTGGAACTGTTTCAATAGAAAGAGAAAGTATATATCTATGTTACAGTTTATAAATAAAAGTGTTCAATATGGTCAGTGGCTGGTAGAGGAGTGCTGGCATCTTGTCACCTGGAATCATTCAGCCCATCAACAAACATTGCTTCCGTGTATGATATGATGAGCATATTGATCAAATATAGCTACACACCCAAGGTATGGACCTTAGGGTTGGCTGTCTTCCAGAGCTGTGAATATTCTGTTCTAACACCCACAGCGAGATTCTGTTGAAATGCTTATGCTAATGACTTTTGAGCTATTTAATTTGCTGATTGGCAGGAGTGCCAAGAATGATTCCTGGGTTTAGAGAAAAGGAAGAATTTCAGCTTTCTCATGTTGTTGTTGTTCAGCTGCTAAGTCTTGTCTAACTCTTTGCGACCCCATGGCCTGCTGCTCACCAGGCTTTCCTGTCCTTCACTGTCTCCTAGAGCTTGCTCAAACTCATGCCCATTGAGTCAGTAAAGCTATCTAACCATCTCATCTCTTTTCTCATACCTTCTTTAAATTTCTGCCCTCTTTACCATTCCTCTAACTCTGAACAATTCGGGCAAAGAGAGAAGAGAGCAGATTTTTAGAATCCTGTTTCTTTCACTGCTGCCCATGCACACTAGCTGCTGTTCCCTGTAGTTTTCCACTGGGCTCTAAGCAGGGGGAGGAGAAGAAACACTGCAGATGACCTTGAGCTGATGTCTTTGGGACTCCCTGCCTGCCTCAGGAAAAAAAAAAGGGGGAGGACTAAAGCAAGATATCCAGCAATCACCATTAAACCCTCTTAATGACAGGGTCTGACAGGATGGAATGCAAGGAGGAGAGCTGCTTTTCAGCGCACCAGCAGTTCATAAGACACTTCTGTGCTGTGGGGCTGCCAGGAGCCTCTCACCTAGTCCTCTCCTCTACTAGTGGGTACTTTATTTTTTGTGCAGCCTGGAGTAGGTAGGCATAATCAAATAAGATAATAGTGAAAGTACTTTGAAAAAGTTAATGAGTTATACAAAACTGTGCGTGTGTGTCTTTGCAACTCCGTGGACTGTAACCCCTCAGGTTCTTTTGTCCATGGAATTTTCCAGGTAAGAATACTGGAGTGGGTTGCCAGTTACTATGCCAGGGGATCTTCCCGACCAGGGATCGAGCCCGTTTCTCTTGAATCTCTTGCAGAGAGATGAATTCTTTACCACTGTACCACCTGGGAAGCTGATACAAAACTTGAGGTTCTTTCTATTTACTATTAATTTTCCCGGTACTCAAGGGTAGATTCTAGAATTTATTTGAGGAATCATAAATATCAGTAACACACATGACACCCAATTTCTACTGATGTTCCAGATTTTCTAACCTTCTTTTTAGAGAAAATCAAACAAGATCAAAGTTTGTTCAAGCATGGTTAGTAGCTAGAGTGCTTTTACTTCCCTATCGACCATTAAGGCAAACACATACCCCACACACCCTCTCCTGTCCTACCTCCCACTTCAGGAAATAAAATATATTTTTTTAAAAACCCCATTAACTTATGGGCTGTATAATAGCCCTAATTTAATTAATTTGAAATTCTCAAGAAACAGTACCATTCAACATTTTTACTTGCAATGAAAGCATCTTATGAAATCTCTCTTACACTAACTGGAAATTAAGTACTGTTTCAGCATCCTTTCTGATTTATGATTCAGAGCTATAAGATAAATTCCCAAAGTTGATGGTAAAGCAGTAGAGAGGCCCCTAGATGTTGAGTTAGTTTAGGACTCTCACTCAACTTCTTTACCTGCAAGTGAGCATGGCAATTTAGTGCTTATACTGAACATGACACAGGGACCAAAATTCAATACCAACAACTATACCCTCTTTTATAAGCCTCCCTTCCATCCCTTGACAGGATATCTGTGGCTTATACAGAACTGCATCTTTTGTGCTTTTGCCCCTATTTTTACTGTTTTACTCGAATTGATTTTCTTGTAAAACCAAGATTCTTACTATTTTGTATGCTGTATATAGACGGGTGGATGGATAGATAGATAAATAGAATTGTCTATCATTTGTTTCATAGAGTCCTAATTACTTTCATATGTAATGCCCCCCGTGACCCCATTAGAGACTCAAGACCACAGGTTCTGGGTGACTAGGAGCCTTTTCTAAGCTCATACGCTAGAAAGTATCAGAGAAAGTTTTCAAAGTCCAGAGCTCTGACACCAAGTTTATATTTGCCTCAAAGTGTTTCTCAGATTTGCGTTAGATACCTGGTTTTTACATAAGCACTTGAAAAAATAAATGTTAATGTTACTTGAGGGGATTCTTTGGTGTTTCATGGTTCTCAAAGGAAGTTATCATCTGATCTCGGAATTTCAAGCTTCCCAAGTGGCTCCATGTAAAGAATCTGCCTGCCAATGTGGGAGATACAGAAGACGTGGGTTTAATCCCTGGATTGGGAAGAAGCCCTGGAGTAAGAAATGGTAACCCGCTGCAGTATTCTTGCCTGGAAAATTCCATGGACAATGGAGCCTGGCAGGCTACAGTCCACGGGGTTGCAAACCAATAAGACACGACTGAGCACACACACATGCCCAGATTTCAGGGTTTGACCTTGTGTTGTTTGTAGGGCATGAGACAATGTAAAGGTTCACCATCACGTGTGGGCTGCGTGTGCACAGGTGTGAAATACTGCAATCCATGGCATCACCTTAGTTTCTCCTTTGCACGGTGATCTGCGTGGAAAAGCCCCACAGGAGCACTGAGATCAATGCAAAATTATCTGAGGATGTTGACCTGAAGCTATTTAAAGAAAAAAAACTCTGTGTTTTTCTTCTTCCTCTATAGCTTCCCTCAGTGCTCAAGTGTGCCCTGTGCACAGTACAGGTCTTGAAAGGATGCTGGAAATATCCCAGGTCTATTATTTTTAGACTCACTTCAGTTTGAAAAGGTTTAACACAGCTAACTCATACAGGAAAAATATATCTATCACATGGTCTTCTCTTTGCATTCAGGATGAGCAAGGCATCATGCATCACTTTCAGCTGTCAGAGGTAACCATGAATTCCCCGTTCTTACCCTAGGTGCATGAACAGCCCCATTTAGCATGAAAAGCTCCCCACCTGGCTCATTCTCTGTCAGCCAGAACAGCTGTGTTCTTCTCAGTCCTCAACGAAACAGATTTCACTTCCATGCCAGCCCAAGTTTTTCAAACAAGCCAATCACATCCTCAGATGGGAACCGCGGGCCGCTCCCACCCTCTTGTTATCACGAAGCCTTCCCTTCATAGCCCTTGCTTGTTCTGCTCTCAAATGCAACCCCAGTGCAGCCCTTCATGGAACAGAGTTTCGTTCTCCCCCAGACTGTGAGTATATGTGACTCTAACTGCTATTTCACATTTCCAATGTTTGGTGTTGTGTGTTTAACCATCTTGCACCATTTGGAATGGTGGATTCTTCCATAACCAACACAGTAAAGAGGTTGCAGTTAGAACAGAGTGTTAATTCAGTTTACTGAAAAGAAGTTTAATGTCTATCAACAAACACTGCTCTTCAAAAATAAGCACATTACGTCTCCTCTCATTTTAATTAATTAAGTGACAATCTCTATATACAGTGGGGCTTTGTAGTCAAATGTGGTGATAAAATTTGATTGGGTATAGATTTTGGATTTTGTCTTTTGACTCGTTGCTAATATTTCATAATAAAGGCAATTTATTTAGCATAATGGGGATCAGCCATGTAGTAAAAATCAGTCTCTCTTTATGTAGTTTGAAAGTTTAGAACAGACTCATTTACCTCACTCACTATTCTTGATGGCTGCCGTTTTCTGATGCAATAAAACATAACTAATGATACTTTCCTTCTTGCAAATGTCTAAACTTTCAAAGATACTCACTTTGCATAGTTTAGGTATCAACAGATTTATAGTTTATCTGGATAATTTGATGGCGAGAGACATTATATTTTTTCCAAATTCATATGCAATCTTTTGACTAAAGAATTTGGACTGATTATTTAGACCATTGGTTTTTAGTTATGGATAATTTTGTACCCAGGGGGAATTTGTCAGTTTCTGTGACATTTTGCTTGTCTAATTGGGGCAGACATGTTATGGGTGTTTATTGGATAGAGACCAAGAAGGCTGCAATGCGTTCTGCATCATATTGAATAGCTTGCCATAATAACAATTTACCCAGCCTAATATATCCATAATTATGAGCTTGAGTTGTGATACTGCAATTTATAAGAAAAAAATATATATTTGGCTCTTGTCCCTGTTTTTGGAACAGAGGTCCTAAAACTCAGAATTTCCTACGTGATAAGAGGGATGGAGAAGTCTTCTGTTAAAGAGGTGACTTTCAGATAGCAGCTAAGATGGGTTCTGTTTGCCAGAGGAACCAATGATGTGATTAGAGGGTTGGAATCTTTTAGTCCCACCCCAGTGACTTCTGAGGAGGGGAGTGAGTTGGAAATTGAATTCAGTCACAAATGGCCAAAGATTTAATCAGCTCTGCCTAGGTAATGAGGCCCGCATTACCTGAACCCAGAAGGATTAGGTTCAGAGAGCAGCTTGTTGTACCTGTAGAAATTTGAGGAGAGTGGCATGCCTGGAAAGAGTACAGAAGCTTCCTGCTCTTTCTACATCACTTGCCCTCTGCTTCCATGTGGCTGATCCGGAGTTAATAGCTTTTTGTCATTAGCCAGAAATCTAGCAAGTAAAATGTTTCGCTGAGTTCTGTGAGGCTCTCTTAACAGATTAAACTCAAGGAGGTGGTCATGGTAACTTCTGCTTTATTTATACCTGGTCAGTCAGAAGTACAAGTTACAACCTGGACCTGCAATTGGCAGCTGAAGTGGAGGCAGACTTGAGGGACTGTGCCCTTAACTAACGGAATCTCATGCTGTCTCTGGGTGCATAGTGTTGAAATTGAGTTGAATTATAGGGAAATGGCAACCCACTCCAGTACTCTTGCCTGGAGAATCCCAGGGATGGAGGAGCCTGGTGGGCTACAGTCCATGGGGTCACAAAGAGTTGGACACGACTGAATGACTTCACTTCACTTCATAGGGCACCTAGGCTTCCCAAGTGGCACTAGTGGTAAAGAACACTCCTGCCAATGCAGGAGACATATGAGATATGGGTTTGATCCATGGGTCAGGGAGATCCCCTGGAGGAGGGCATGGAAACCAACTCCAGTATTCTTGCCTGGAGAATCTCATGAACAGAGGAGCGTGTAGTCCATGGGGTCACGGAGAGTTGGGTACGACTGAAGCAACTATGCATGTAAATGCATAGGGCACCCAGCTGGTGTCGTAGAATTGTTGCATGTGTGGAAGACCCACTCCCACTCCAAAGACACACCCACTCACATTATAATTGATCTCCTTGAGAAACTTTTTATTTAGACTATGGCCATAGGGTGTATTGCTTGCTATTTTCACATTACAAAAAAAAAAAAAAAACTATAATGTGACTGCTTTGACCCACAAAGCAGCCCCAAACTGTCCAAAATACAATAAAGACTGGGGGCTATGGTATAACCCATCGAAAATTTTCAACCGTTTTAGTGTGTATATAGTCTCTATACCCCAAAATCTCTTCCTACCTGTCTGAACAAAGCAAAATTCATTGTATATTCTCCCATGATAGAATGGCAGATCTCAGTCTAATTCTGTAAATTTCAGCTCAAATATCTTTTACAGAACATTTGTATCTTTTTCATTTGATATTTAAGTTTTTTCATATATTTATATATTCTTCTTTTATTTGAAATTTGTGGATGGAAAAATATTTAAATTCCTAACTTTCATTTTTAGAAGAACTCACTGAACAATTAAATGATTCTTTGAAGTATCTCTCAAATTAAAAAGTAGCCTTTAAAAAAAAAAAAAAACCAGTACCCAGTACAATATAGCTTAAATTGCAGGAGAATAAATGTTGATGATAATATATTTTCTGGGCTCATTATGAACTATTTAAAGACATGCAACCTGCCTTAATTTTGTTGGGATTTCTTCCCTTCCTCACTTTCTTCTTTGCCTTCTACGTTGTAATAGCTCTGATGGACTCATTAAACGATCTTTGGAAGGAAAGCCTGGGCTTAGAGGCAGAGATGTGAGCTTGTCTGTGCCTGTCAGTGAGAAAACACATTGAGAGCCCTGCACAAGTTCATGTTTCTCTTACTGTTATTACAAACTTCAGAGTAAATGTGATGCTTCTACATGAGCATATACATACCACATACATATACCACATTCATGTGAGTGGAAGAAGTTTGGGAGACAATACATAATCTTGGCAAACAGCCTCATTCTCATTTCTTTTTGAATATCATTGTTCCTTGAAATATTTCTTGTCTCTAGAAAATATGCCTCCTTTTGTATCCAAAGTATACAAAATCACACAAGTGAATTTTTTCTATTAGAGATTCATTACCAGGTGAAGATCTATTGGAGAAGCTTTCTTTGGATAAGCTTTATTGTCTCTTTACAAACAACTTTTTTGAAGTTGTATCGCTCTTCATCCTGTTTGTGACACCAATTGTCTTGCTGTATCTCACTATGAACCCAGGATAGGCAAGGTGCAAGCTAAGAGGCTGGAAGGAGACTAAAGGATCCATAGGAACTGCAGACATGTTTATTCTCTCCTGGCTGGCGCAGCAGCCATAGCATAACCTAACACACGCAATTTCTCTCCTGGCTGGCATAGCAGCCATAACAGTATTGCCTCTTAGCTGAAGCAGCAGCCATAGCAGTAGACACACTATATTCTCTCCTCTAGCTACTGACCCAATGGACTCAACTGTGACACAGCAGTAAATGCCCCCACTTTCTAGGTGGAGTTCGTATATCCCTACAGCATAAAGTGACTCGTGACCAAGTGAGTACCTCATGACACCCGTGCACAGTGCTATGAATGTTCTCAGCTGTTACGTAATTGTTATTTACAAAGCACGGCGCAAGAGAACCTGTACATGCCATCTTGGCTAATTTGCTCTCCCCTCATGGAAGTGTAATTTAAACAGAACAAAATTTACTTATTACTATAAGTGTACAATTCAATGACTTTTAGTACATTTATATAGTTGTCTAATCATCACCATAATTCAGATCTAAAACATGTCCATTATCCAAAAATTTCTTTGTTAAATTCTTTATTTGGTAGAAAAGTCACCTAGTTTGTTTTATCCACTAGATTCTTTAGCAGCCTGCAGTTTTTGCTGTTTTTTTGTTTTTTAGTTAAAAAAGATTCTTCTTGCTCTGAAATCGAGTAGACATGGCTATATAACAATGCTATGTACTGATATTCTCTTTAGAAAAATCTTACTTTAGTTCTCAAGCTTAGGAAATGTAGGGGTATAGAACATACCAATCCACCCATGTTGGTTTGTATTGCAAACTCATTCTTGGAAATTTATGAAGAAAAGACTTTTTTGCTTTTGACTTGTTAACCTTGATTTGTTCTTCCAGAATAACCTAATGAGAAAGGAATATGACTTGGAATCTGTTGAGCAGAACAGACTTGCTCACAGTTAGAATTCAGTATTGCTCCAAACCAAGTTTTGGCTCAGTTTTCTCTGCCATGTGTCAAGGCACAGTGAAACTTTGAAAGAAGATGCCTATTGAAAACTGTTTCACAGTCCTGGGACCTCAGACTGTGCTGCTTCTAAATGTACTTGTCCTGAAGTATATTTAGTATAGCTTATAAGTTCAAACTAGGCTTCCACTAATTTATAAAAATAAATCCCATTTCCATTGGACTGATGCTGTGACCTGATTCCATGAGGACTAAGACCACATCTCCTGGACACCATTTTTAGCTCAGAACCTGGAAAATGGCCATGCATCTAGAATATATTCAGTAGTTATTTGTTGACTAAACAAGCATTGAATGTTACCTTAACATTGTCAAATGTTAACACTGAAACATTGAGGGAATATCTAAATACCTCACTGGCTCCTTCCCAGATAGACTGTCTTCTGCCTCAGTGTTTTCCGTTTTATTTAAATTTATTCCTTTTGGTGCAATACAATTAAAATGAAACAAAAGTTATATGTTCTGATAAAATCTAACAACATTATAGAATATATGGAATTACCAATGCATAACTGTGCCATTTTAATTTTCCTTTAATTCTGAAGAGGTATTTTATTTTACAAACATGCATTAGATTCATACTATATAGAACTTCTATGCCTAGAAATGGAGAGTTACAGAGGTAAATCAGAGAGAAAGAACTTGCTTTCAAATGAGCTTAGGATTGGGATAGGAGGCACAAGAGTTAGTCATTCAGTCATGTGCAACTCTGTGACCCCGTTCTCTTCTGTCCATGGAATTCTCCTGGCAAGAGTATTGGAGTGGGTTGCCATTCTCTTCTCCAGGGGATCTTCCTGACCCAAGGATCAAACCATTGCAGGGAGGTTCTTTATCACTGAGCCACCTGGGAAGCCCCATGGGAGGCACAGAGATAAAACAAATATCAAGAGACTTAGCACAGGTGGAAGGAATAGGAAAGGAAACAGAGAAAATGATGATTGTGGAAAGAATCACTCTGAAACTTCCAAATGGGAACATTAGTGATAAGATCTACCCTAGTTTTCATTCTGAGGGACTTAGAGCTGTGAACTAAAAAGCAAATGGCCAGAAGGCACTACTCCTGAGTCCCAGAGGTGTACATAATGCTCAAAGAGTGAGCCCTGCTCCAGTTCAAGGGAGCTGAAAGTTGTTAGAATAAACTATACCGTCTTCCAGACCTGTCATGCTGTTTTCTGAGCATAGTAGTGAGTGAAGTCGCCTGAGTTGTGTCCGACTCTGCCATCTCATGGACTGTAGCCTACTAGGCTCCTTCGTCCATAGAATTTTCCAGGCAAGAGTACTGGAGCGGATTGCCATTTCCTTCTCAAGGGGATCTCCCCAACCCAGGGATTGAACCCAGGTGTCCCACATTGCAGGCAGACGCTTTACCTTCTGAGCTACCAGGGAAGCCCTTTCTGAGCATAGATGTATTATTTTACCATATTACCTATGTTTCTCCCAGAGTCTGTTATGAATTAAGATTTGAAGTTTATAGAAACCAGATTATTTTATTGGATAGAAATTAGATTGAAAATGTGTGTCCTATAGATATAAAGATGTACTATTTTATTTTCTGATTTGGAAGAGTGTTATACTATTCAAGTTTTGAATAAGATACTTTGAATAAGATAAGTTTTGCAGAAGATACCTCCCCATCTTTATTGTCTGTGAGGGAATAAAATTCACCATCATTTAGTACTGCCTTGCTAAAAAGGCTAGTGACACTTTATCAGTTCAAACTCTGCATTAAATTCTTAACAATACATTCCAGCACTAATTTTTTTTGAGATTTGAAAGTCATAATTTACTTAGCATGAGAAATCATAAAATTCAAAGCTTAAAAATGCTTAACAATACCATAAATATCAGAAAGTCCAGAAAAATTATATTTTGTTATCTGTCTGATGTATGACTAAAATATCTTTTGTTACCTTTTTTGAGCTACATATTCAAAAAATCTACTCAGATTACTTCTCCAAATGTTACCAATTTAATAATAGCTCTGCAAAGAGGAGACAAGTCAGTCTTATTTGTAGCATGTTTGTTCAATGTTTTTTTCTTATTGATAGTTTAAAATCTTTCAAGTTTCATGACTCATTATTGGAAATGTCATGTAAACGTCTACAGTTCTTGTCAATTTGGGGGAAACTTCCAACAAGATTTCTTTCCTATATGATTTCAAGACTCCAGAGCCTATCGAGTTTTTTTTTCAGTGGTGACTAATCTTAAACACTCTTTGAATTGAGAAATAATCATTGATTAATCAGCTGGTCATCCGTGTTCTTTTTATAGAGACATATTATGAGTTGTATATTATCCTCATAGATGTCCGTTTGTCAGTGAGGAATGCAAGTCTTTCTGTAACACAGTCATAAGGTTAACTCCTCTTCACTGACTGAATTATTAAGCAATTCCAGAATCTATTCATTATTATTCTATTGGAAAGTTAACTCTTCCACTTACTGAATTAGTTCTTTTGATATGGTGCAACATTTTTTGGTAATAGTTCTATCTTTGATGTCAGAATAATTTTCATTTATTTCATTAGTTTTCTTTTTTCAGTGATTTTTTCCCTGAAATTTCTCTCAGTTCTTGAATAAATGTATTTAAAAATGACGAATGAATGTCACCTTCACATGGGCCAATGTTGGGAGTCTAGGGCTCTCTTATTTACTTTATTGAAATGTTCCAAAATCTTTCCAAATTGAATTAAAATGACATACTGAGCCTTATAAACTTTTAAGTGAACACCCTTCTTCTTATTTGTATTTGAATTTCTCTTCTTGTTGCCAGTGAATTTAATGTTCCTGCTTTGTCATGAAAAAATTTGGAGACAAAGCGATAGGTTAGAAGTGGATTTATTTAGAGAGAAACACTTTCCACAGACAGTGTGGGCCATCTCAGAAGGCAAGAGAGCCTCAAAATATGGCGTGGTTAATTTTTACAGGATGAGTAATTTCATAGGGTAATAAATGTGTATTAGTCAGTCAGTCGTGTCTGATTCTTTGTCAGCCCATGGACTGTCACCCACCAGGCTCCTCTGTCCATGGAATTCTTCAGGCAAGAATACTGGAGTGGGTTGCCATTCCCTACTCCAGGGGATCTTCCTGACCCAGGGATCAAACCCAGGTCTCCTGTACCGCAGACAGATTCTTTACCATCTGAGCCATCAGAAAAGCCCAATGAGTAGGAGGATTATTCCCATTATTGCAGGGAAGGGGTGGAGATTTCCAGGAACTGGGCCACTGCCCACTTTTTGGCATTTTATGGTTAGCCTCAGAACTGTCATGGTGCTGGTGGGTGTATCATTCACCATGCTAATGTATTACAATGAGTGTATGATGAGGCTCAAGGTCTATTAGAGGTTGACTTGTCTGCCATGTTGCTTCTAACCAGTTTTTGTCATGTCCTATGGCTCTGTCATTTTTTTAAAGGTTGTGCCCTGCCCCATTGCCTCTTGTTCCTTGTTCCCTTCAAAGATTTTACTCCCATATTTTTATGAGAAGCAGAAGGCCCATGGTTCATCTCCTGTAACTGCTTCAAGGCTGAGTAGGGCCATTCATTGACCCTGCCTGTCAGGGAGTTAAAATCTCTGGATGCCTGATCTGTGGGCCCAGTGGCAGGACAGCTTCTTGTTTTAAGTTGGTATCAGCTGGAATCCTTACATAGCCATCACCTTGATGTGGAACTGTTGTAACTGTTTCCTTAACCTTCCTATGAATCTCCTTGATAAAAGAAGAACTTTTTGTAACAGCATCAGAATACAAAAATATAAATGACAAAAGACTGTCATATCAATGGTCACTTCATCTGTGGTTTCTCCCTTGTGATGATGACTGTTTTCTTAGGCGCCTTAGAAAGTTCCAGGTCCTGTCAGTCACTGCCGTGACTGGCGTGGGGGAATTTCCTTGTTCCCTTTAGACCTGGGGGCATCCCCTCTGTCAGTGGCCCATATTTTTTCAGACTGAGCACAGTGTTTGGTCATAGGCTGGGACCTATTTCCTGAGCATTCCTTACTCCAGTGTTCAAGACACCCCAAACTGAAATTTTCTCCTTTTCTTGGGAGAGGTATTCTGGGAGTACTTTTGATGTGACCAAGAGGTGGGTTGGAGAAGGAAATGGCAACCCATGCCAGTACTCTTGCTTGGAAAATCCCATGGATGGAGGAGCGTGGTAGGCTACAATCCATGGAGTTGCAAAGAGTAGGACATGACTGAGTGACTTCACTTTCACTTTTCAGATGTAGGTTTGGTCTTGTCAGGACAATTGTCAAAACCCTGGCTTGCCATCATCTCTTCCTTAAGTCAGGCTATTCATTCTTTTTATCCTCAGCTTGGTCTCTACTGTTAAAAACACTGAAGACTGCATCAGTAAAAAGGCTGAGAGAAGTTTAGGGTGCCACATCAAACTTTTGGCCTCAAATTCTTTTGTGAACCAGTTAGAGTCCTCCAAGAATCTGCCTAAGTGATGTGACATTGGTTAAGGTCAGGCAAGGAAAAAGGGGTATGGACTCTGATAATCCTCTGAGGCCCATCTACTAATTCCTAATGGGGGCAAAGAGACTCTGCTTGCATTTTGGGGTACAGAAGGGTAAAGAGGCTTATAGGGTAGGAGAGAGGCTGAAGAGGATGGAAGAGTGTGGGGCCTGGGTCTTCTGTCTGGGGCTCCTGTTCTTCCAGGGCTGCCACTTGAGAGGACTTCTATGTAGCCTGAATGGGTCCCAGCTGGCAAAGTTACCTAACATAGGATTTTCATAGCCCCGGGTTTTCTCTTAGGGCCATAAAAGCCTGTACGTAAGAACTTCTGTCCATTTCCCCTGCCCTTTGCAAAAGATGTCTGAGTGTAGAATGGTAGTGTAGTTGAGGCTTCCAATTTCTTACCAGGCCTCATTGTCCTCAAGTTTATATTGGGATTCAGCCTTATTACAAAAGAATAGGAGCCTTTTCATTTTAAAAAGTCTGGAGGAAACTTGTCCTAATGACTCAAAATTCGCCCGAGGAGTGACTCTTGAGAATGGAAGAGGTTTTTCCCCATTTGTTCCTTCGGGGACAGGATGTTCCTATACCAGAGAGGAGCATTTGCATTCGGAGGTCCTGTGGGGACTCTCTAAATCAGGACTGGATACAGGCATCTTCGTCCACCTAATCCTGTTCACTTTATCCACAATGGGGGGTGAGCTACACCCCTGTGGCAGTCCTGTTGGTCCCTATGTCCTGGGACCTGTGTCCTATCCTAGCATCCATGGTACCAAGGATGACTGGCCTTCCTGAAGGCTTCTCTATAGATTCTGTAGATAACATATCTATGTTTCCCTGGTATAGGCATCCTCATGGTTCTAGGACCTGTTTAAGTTCCAGCTTTTTTCTCTACAAAGGTGATAAGTTCTGGTAATCAGTCACTGGCCATTAAGGGATATGGTTTGTGAAATGCATCCTGCCCTGCCCTAATAGGGTGGGATAGGGGTGGGGTCAGAGTGAACCCTGGAGGGAGCCAGACAAATACCAGGATGTGGGAGGTGAATGATAATCTTACCACCATGAGTCCCAAACATCCCAACCATGTGGTGCAGGACCATCCCCCATCTCCTAATACCTGAGGGTACACACTCTAAAATCACTGCAGATGGTGATTGCAGCCATGAAATGAAAAGACGCTTACTCCTTGGAAGAAAAGTTATGACCAACCTAGATAGCATGTTAAAAAGCAGAGACATTACTTTGTCAACAAAGGTCTGTCTAGTCAAGGCTATGGTTTTTCCAGTGGTCGTGTATGGATGTGAGAGTTGGATTATAAAGAAAGCTGAGTGCTGAAGAATTGGTGCTTTTGAAATGTGGTGTTGGAGAAGACTCTTGAGAGTCCCTTGGACTGCAAGGAGATCCAACCAGTCCATCCTAAAGGAGATCAGTCCTGGGTGTTCATTGGAAGGACTGATGTTGAAGCTGAAGCTCCAATACTTTGGCCACCTGATGCGAAGAGCTGACTCATTTGAAAAGACCCTGATGCTGGGAAAGATTGAGGGCAGGAGAAGGGGACGACGGAGGATGAGATGGTTGGATGGCATCACTAACTCAATGGACATGGGTTTGGGTAGACTCCGGGAGTTGGTGATGGATAGGGAGGCCTGGCGTCCTGCGATTCATGGGGTCACAAAGAGTCAGACACAACTGAGGACTGCAGTGAGTGAGTGAGTGACACGCACAGACCACCTACTGTGTGAGGGAGCTCCCAAAGGTATCACAGCCACTATAATCCTGGCACAAACTCTAAGGCTGTATTTCATATTTTTACACAATTGGACTTACTAACAGTTAATGTAATGTGGATAAGGCAAACCCAGAGGGTTAAGAGCCTATGGGTTGTGTCCCTAGCTGCTTGTGAGGACGGCTGGAAACTTCCTGACATGCTCTGAACATATGTAATAGTAAGTAATGGAAGACCTAGCGGCAAGTTTGGAAAATGCTTGGCATAGTTCTTTTGCCCTATTTTCAGCAGAGTAAAGCATGAGGTTAGAGTGGAAAGCAAGAGTGGGGTAAGGGAGAGAGTAGGAGGGTAGTGATGGGGAGTACGGGGAATACCCCACAAGCACAGGGAAAGCGAGAGGCTGAGACTTACCCAATTCTCCTGGCTGGATTCGCCAATATGCTGCTGGTGAATTTAAAGTTCTTGATTGTTCATGAAAGAATTCAGAAATGAACAGATAGGTAAGAAGTAGAATTCTTTAGTGAGAAACACAGTCCACAGGCAGAGTATGGGCCATCTCTGAAGGCTAGAATCCAGCACTGACATTTTAAATTAAATTTATAATTTTGAAATACTTACAGATTCATGAGCAGTCATAAGGTAGTTTGGAGAGGTCCTGTGTACCCACTTGTACTAGGAATTTGGCATTGGCACAATGTGTGTTTATAGTTCTAAGTCTTTTCCCACATGGGTAGTATGGTGGGGTAACCATGATGGCAATCAAAGCACAGAACTGTTCTACCACTGTTCCTGGTGAATTTCAGGTTTTTTCATGTCTTGAAAGAACTCGGAGATGAACCAGAGAGGTTAAGAAAGTAAACGTTTATTTAAGCAAGGATATACTCTCAGAGGGAGAGCAGACAGATAGATGAAGTGATGCTGCTGCCCTGGGTTACTTTGGCAAGCCAGTTAAAAGGGGCACACAAATGAAGGGGTGGAATATTCACTGGGGAAGGTGAAGTTTGGGGGTCATATTCCTTGATTTTCATCCCAGGTCCACTTTGCCTGGGGAAGAAGAGCTTTTTGTCCTTATTTAGCTAAGATCAGAAGTGTCAGAGTGATGGTGCATGAATACTTCTTATCTGTAAGGCTAATCTTCTATGTAATAAGAGCACAATGAGCAAAGGGTTACATTTGGAGGCAGGAGATTCCTGCCTTTCCTTCCCTTTCTTTGTCTGCTATCTGGACCCTTCTCTTTTTGCCTTTCCATATTGGATTCACCTGATGTGAAGAGACAACTCACTGGAAAAGATCCTGATCCTGGAAAAGATTATACTGGAGTGAGTTGCCATTTCCTTCTCCAGGGGATCTTCCCGACCCAGGGATTGAACCTAGGTCTCCCGCATTGGAAGCAGACGCTTTAACCTCTGAGCCACCAGGGAAGCCAAGGCAGGAGGAGAAGGGGCCAACAGAGGATGAGATGGTTGGATGGCATCATTGACTCAATGGACATGAGCTTGAGCAAGCTCTGGGAGATGGTGAAGGACAGGGAAGCCTGTTGTGCTGCAGTCCATGGGGTAGCAAAGAGTCAGACCCGACTGAGGTACTGAACAACAATGGACCCTTATCACCCTGAATGTGTGGTTTCCTGTCAGTCTGAAGCTTCTTGCTTTGCTTTGTCTGCCTATGGAACCCTGCTGTTAACAAGATGTCTGATTTCCTGCCATCTGGCTTCTGCCCACGTTTCTCTGCTCCTACCTAGCTATCTGCCTGCTGAAACACTTTCACAAAGATCTCTCTTGTTCTATTGCCTGTTAGTCACAACCTCCACTCTCCCATCTCATTTTCATCTACAACTCTGGCAACCACTAATTTGTTCTCTACCTTTATAATTTTATCATTTCCAAATATTTTGTGAGTAAAGTCACACAGTATGAGATCTTATGAGATTGACATTTTGATTTAGCATATAACCTTGAGGTCTAACCAATTCATTGTGTGTATTAATACTTGATTCCTTTTAACTTTGGCAGAGTGTTCCACAATATGAGTGCATGGTGTTTGTTTCACCATTGAGGGTCATTTTCACTGTTTCCATTTTTAGCCTATTACAAACAGCGCTGCAGTGATCAATTGTGTAGAGGCTTTCTTGAGAACTTTAGTTTCATTTGTCAGAGATAAATGTCTCAGAGTGCAAATTATTGGGTCATGTGTTAAGTGTATGTTTAGTATTGTTGATTGGAAAAAATACATGCGCCTAAAAGTTGAGAGTAGGTTTATTTGGTGGGAATCGTGAGGACTTCAAGCTCGGGAGACGGCATCTCAGGTGACCCTGAGAGAACTGTTTCTGAGGAGGTGGGGAAGGGAGGAGCCAGGCTACCTAGAAGTTTTCCAAAAGAGGCAGGTAATCTGAATATTAAAAGATTACTGTTAATTAAGGAAAACCAGATCTCTTGCATTAAATTATTAGCACTCTTTTATGTATGGGGAGATGCAAGCATCCAGGCTTACTGAAATCATTTTTGCATATGCATCTCAGCTATCTGGGGCCAAACTGTGCTTTTTGATTGTTTTCATCCTCAGTTTGGCTGCAGCCCATGGGGTCACAAAGAATCAGACACACCTGAGTGATTGAGTAACAACATCATTAATTCATCATTTACCTTAGGGGGTGGTGGGTGTGGCAGATGGCTGTCTCGTGCACTTTCTCACCTCCCTGAGCTCCTCAGCTCAGGAGCTGAGGAAGTGGCTGATGACTGCTAGATGACAACCTGGGCTCAGAAATTTGCATTTGGAAGGCTAGAATCCCTGATGACTGTGACATGGCTGTGACATGGTATTTTGGTGTTGTTCAGTCACTAAGTCATATTTACTGGTATATCAGAAAATAATTTATTTCACACAAATATTTCATTTTATAGTATTTTAAGACACTGTCCAAGTGTTTCTGGAGAGACTATACCACTTTATGTTCCTACCAGCAATGCATGAAAGACCCAGTGTCTCGACATTCTTACCAGTATTTGGTACTGTAAATATTTTTCACTTGTTTTTGTTTTTCAGTCTCTCAATTTGTGAACCCATGGACTGAAGCATGCCAGGCTTCCTTGTCCTTCACCATCACCCAGAGTTTGCTCAAACTCATGTCCATTGAGTTGATGATGCCATTCAGCCATTTCATCCTCTGTTAGCCCTTCACCTCCTGTCCTCAATCTTTCCCAGCATCAGGGTCTTTTTCAATGAGTCAACTTCACATCAGGTGGTCAAAGTATTGAAGCTTCAGCATCAGTCGTTCCAATGAATATTCAGGATTGATTTCCTTTAGGATTGACTGGTTTGATTTCCTTGTAGACCAAGGGACTCTCAAGAGTCTTTCCAACTCCACAGTTGAAAAACATCAATTCTTTGGTGCTCAGCCTTCATTATGGTCCAACTCTCCCATCCATACATGACTACTGGTAAAACTATAGTTTTGGTTATATGGACCTTTGTTGGTAAAGTAATGTCTCTGCTTTTTAATATGCTAGTCTAGTTTTGTCATAGCTTTTCTTTCCAGGAGTAAGTATCTTTTAATTTCATGGTTATAGTCATCATCTGCAGTGATTTTGGAGCCCAAGGAAAAACAAGTCTGTCACTGTTTCCATTATTTTCCCATCTATTTCCCATGAAGTAATGGGACGAGATGCCATGATCTTCATTTTTTGAATGTTGAGTTTTAAGCCAGCTATTTCACTTGCCTCTTTCACCTTCATCAAGAGGCTCTTTAATTCCTCTTCACTTTCTGCCATTAGTGTGGTGTCATCTGCATATCTGAGGTCACTGATATTTATCCCAGTAATCTTGATCCCAGCTTGTGTTTTTTCACTTGAGTTGCTCTAATAGGTATATAATGATTTCCTATGGTGGCTTTACATTGCATTTCTCTAATGGCTAGTGATGTTGAACTTTTCATGTGCTTATTTGCCATTGGTATTTCCTTTTCAGGGAAGTGTCTCTTCATGTATCTGATATTTTTTAAATTGAATTTTTTTAATGTTGAGTTTTGTGAATTAGTTATGTATTCTAAATGTGAGTCTTTTGTTGGATGTGTGGTTTGCAAATACTTTCTCCCAGTCTATAGCATATCTTTTCATCCTTTTAACAGGGTTTCTTGATAAAGTCAAAGTATTTAACTGTAATTAACTTCAATTTGTAGATTGTTTTTAATAGTGTTTTTCAAACTATGCCTAAGAACTCTTCACAGTGTTCTGGGTCATTTTCTTCTTTGCTGTCTTCTGAAAGTTTTAGATTTTTATGTTTCACACAAATCTATGGTTTGTTTTAGAGTTAGTGTTTGTAAAAGGTGTGAAATTCATGCCTTTTTTTGTTTACAGATGCTCAATTATTTTAGAACCATTTGTGAAAAAGTTTATTCTTCTGTTAAGTTGTATTTTCACCTTTGTAAACAATCATTTGGCCTTACTAATTTGTTCTGTTTATTTATGTGTCTGCTACTGTATCAGGACTGCATGATCTTGCTTTCTGGAGCTATAGAATAAGAACTAAAATTACGTAAAGTAATTCCTCCCAATTTATTCTCTCTCTTCAAAAGTATTTTCAACTATTTTAGTTTCTTTGTCTTCCATATAAATTATAGAATAATCTTGTCTATATCTATAGAAAATTTCGTTGAGATTTGATAGAAATTGCATTAAACCTGTATATAAATTGGGGGAGAATTAATATCTTCACTGTCTTCAGTCTCCCAATCTGTAATTATAGAGTATTTCTCAATTTATTTAGAGATATTTTGAATATCTTTATCATTTTGTAGTTTTTAGGATACAAGTCTCATACAAGTTTTATTGGATTTACATGTAAATATTTGTGTGTGAGTGATTGTAGGTGGTATTGTATTCTTAATTTGGTTTCTACAAGCTTACTCCCATTGTATAGTAATATAATTTATTTTTGTATGTTTATCTTATATTCTGTGACCTTGCTGAACTTACTCAATAGTTCTGGCAGTATTTTTATAATGTCCTTGGGATTTTCTATGTAGACACAGAATCTACATACAAGTTGAGACAGTTTTACTTCTTCCTTTTTGATCAGTCCACCCTTTGTTCCCTTTCTTGCCTTATCACACTGGCTAAAACAGTTGATGAAAGATAAAACAAACAAACAAACAAACAAACAAAATTAGGTGGCTAAGACCTTCAGGGAGCAATGAGAAGTTTAACTTGGCAAGAACAAAGGTTAACATCTAGGATATCAAACTCTTGTCTTTACATTCTTGATGTAAGAGGAGGAAGGAATTAGAGAGATGCTTTACATTTGCAGTGGGAAAGACGCCAAATGCCAGAGCAAATGGGAGAAAGTAACATGGCACCGAGGACATAAAGGCTACAAACCAAAGTTTTCATAGTTGCTTTTTCTTACTTTCTACCTCACAATGATATCACCCATATTTTACATTTTGAAGCTTATTAGAATTTATTACCATTTAAGAGCCTAGATTCTAAGATTTTTAAAAAGTAAAGTAGCAGTTTTCTTTTTGGCACTGGTTTTGAAGGTTTTTTAATAAATTCATAACTCCTTATAAATTCTTCTTGCTCAGAGTTATTAAATTTTCTATTATAAAGAAATCTATTAAAGCATGTTTGAAGAGCTTCTTCAAACCAAACCAAGTGACCAAGAAAAATGTTTCTGAATAACATATAAAGATTGACAAATTTTAATACCCATTTCTTACCATAAATAACAGTTGGTAGATGAAAGATGAAAATAACTCCTACTTTTAGCATATTTAGTAAAGGCTATGTAGGGTGGAAATTTTGTTAAATGTTAAAAAACAAAAGCAAACAATAGACAAGCTGAATAATGGAATTGCAGTGGGTAGTTGAAGCATCTTTCTATTAAATCATGTCATGAATACTTCCTTCACATTCAGACTTGCATCATTTCTTAGAAGATTTTGTTGTCATGACAACAAGTTTTATGAGACCATTTTCAGCTTTTATAGTTAGAATTATACAAAAAAGGGTTTGATACAATGAACACAGGTGAGCCTTAGATATTACATTTGGATAAAAGCCACCTGCTTTATCACAGTCATATCCTTGAAAAAATTTAAGATGTGATACTTCTTCCCTTTTCTAAAAAAGGTAATTTTACTATAAAGTTTTTTCTCTTGAGAAAATGGGTTTAAAAGGCTCCAAATTTTTCTGTTTAAATGCTGTTAGATTGAAAGGTAATTTATAATGGATAAGACATAACAACATCTAATACATGAAAGGACTTTGAAACTGTATTCTATTTCTTGTAGAGATAAATTTTGATGAGTAGAACTAAGAATAATATAGTTGAAAGTATAGGTAGAACATGAAAATACTGAAGTATGTAGTGATAATCTGCACTGGACCTATTTTATCTTACTTGAAAATCTCATTAATGTAAAAAAAAAAAAAAAACAAACCTCTCAGGTTATCCTGTTTCTCTTTTGTAAATAACTTCAAGACAAATGGGAACTCTTTCTTTGTGTTAATTTCAAATGTGTACTCCTGTATAGTGTTTTTTAGCTATGTACTAACAGATGTGCTTAGTTGCTCAATCTTGTCCAACTCTTTGTGACCCCATGAATTGTAGCCTGCCAGGCTCCCCTGTCCTTGGGATTTTCCAGGCAAGAATATTGGAATGGGTTGCCATGCCCTCCTCCAGAGGATCTTCCCAACCCAGGGACTGAACCCAGGTATCCCTCATTGCAAGAGGATTCTTTGCCTATTGAGCCAGCAAGGAAGCCCATATGCATTAACAGATAATCATCTTCAGATAATCAACACATAAAGTTGTATCTTGGCATGTTCATTAAGAGGTGAAAAATCAATATTTTGTGCTCTTTAGAAGAATTTCTTTAATATTTAAATTTCTTGAATATTTACAAATTATTATTGAATCTAGCATATGACTATTATAGCAGCTTAACTGGGCCCAAATTTTAGTGCCATGTTTTTCCTTATTCATATTACTTTAAGAGTGTTTTTTCTAACTCCAGATATGTCCCCATTCTATCTTCATAAAAATACTAATATTCTTAAAATGTTCATTTTTATGATCATTCTAGCTTATCAATTATAGTATTATCTCTAGTATATAGTCTATTGCAGCTAGAACTTGAGGAGACTGCAAAGCTCAATGGCTAAGTATGCTGTCTCTGGGGTAAGCCTCACTGGGTTCTAGCCCTAGCTCTGTCTCTCAGTAGGATGTAATCTTAGGTTAGTTTTTTCACCTATAGGCATTTTGTTTTATTTTACCCAAAATAGGGCTAGTATGACTATTGTAGAGCCTTCTGGAACTCATACTCCTTTTAGTTTCCAGGTTCATTATTCCAAGGGGGGACTTTAATTCTCACTGTCAAAGATGGCTCCTAGAGCCCGTTCCATCTGTGTTCCAGGCAGTGGATATAAGGGAAAGAAGAAAAAAGACATAGGCCTCAAACTTTTAAGGAGACTACCTAGAAATACTACACAACACTTTTGATTACATTCATTGGCCAAGACTTAGTTACAGACCCTACTTAAGTGTTAGAATGACTGGGACATTTTGAGTTTTAGCAGAGTGATAATATGGTTGGCCAAATATACTGGGTCACTTGGTGAAATAGAAACAGCAGAATGGATTTTGGGAGATGATTTCCAAATCAAAGTCCTAGTAAAATGTTTATGATCCTGCTTTACACTTAATATTTCAAAGTAACATGTGAAATGACTGAATTCTTCAGTTAGGAAAATTCTTAGTAAACCATCTTTTTCCTCTGTGTACGAAGTCACATAGCTAATTCATTTAATGGGTTTGTGCAGAGATATTTTTTAAAAATCTACTATTTATGAAAGACTAAGCTTTATGCTGCTAGGACTGTAATAGTAAGATACACCCACCACTTTTAATGGGATGATGGGTAAAATAACCATTGCTTAAAGAATGATATGGTAAGTTTTATAAAGGATCTATAAAGGTTTGGAACTCAAGGTCACTACCCAAGAGAAGTGACACTGTAACTTGATGGATGGATTAGCATAGAATGGAATTCCAATGCCTGTTATGTTGATGGGTGGCATTGAGGGAGAGGTGAAAATAAAGTGTATATGTAAACAAAGTTATGGATGTGTGAAATAATGGCAGTAATTTGGGGGGTGGGGGATGGCTTCACTACATCATGTATTAGAGATGAAGACATAAAGCTTAGGGAGGCTGGAATAAAGCAGGCCCTACATGCATTACTAAATGGCAAATGTGTTCTGAATTCATTAAGAAAATGGTGAGCTATTGAAGGTACAAGCAAGAGAGTGACATGATTAAAGTTATATCCTAGGACAATAATTTCACTATAATGTGTAAAGTGTATTAGAGACAATAAGGAATGGAGGCAAATAAAGTAACTATCCCTGAAGAAGAGAATGGCTATCCACTCCAGTATTCTTGCCTGGGGAATTCCATGATCAGAGGAACCTGAGTGGCTATAGTCCATGGGGTCACAAAGAGATGGACTCGACTGAGCAACTAACACTTTCACTTTTTTCACACAAAGTAAATATACATTTACCCTAATAGAAGTGTACCAATGAGAAGTAAGCAGGAATTGGATGAGAGTGTCAAGAAAGGTTCTGGAAATGATCATCCAGACCAGGTTTACAGATGTTTATATACCAGAGTCAAACTCTGAATTCAATCCTCCGTGGCCAGTTACTAATATGGTCACCCAGGATAGGAGAATCAGTCTCGTTGTGACAGATTCAGCAGGCACGTGAAAATAGTACCTGCCTCACTGGGTTGCTATGAAGATATAATTTTTGAATATCAGTTCTCAGGTGGTGATAATTTGTGTTAGTCATTATTATAATGAAAACCCTTCTTATTTCTGGATTGTTAGTGCTTGTAGTGGTTGAGAAGATAGAGGCTAGCAAAGAAGACAGAGGAAGGACAACAGAGGATCCAATGGCCTAGAGTCTACAAGCAGAGGGAAACTTGGTTCCTAGGGTCATAACCTTCCTAGAGAAAGAAGACAGAAAATGCCAATAGATTTGGAAAGTAGAATCATTGAGATAGCAGATTCAGTACAGGGGTAATGGCAGAACCCAGACTTTGAGGGGTTAAGAGTAAGAAGATAGTGAAAAAGTGGAAGTAAACTTATCCTACTTGTTTAAAAATAGTTGGTACTTAAGGAAAGGAAAGGAATAAATTTAAGTAGTCAAAGCTGACAGCAGAGGAGAGAAAAATTAATTTTCTTTTTTAATTTTAGGAGTCTAAGTTTTTTTAAATTTATTTTTTAATTGAAGGATAATTGCTTCATAGGGCTTCCTTGATAGCTCAGTTGGTAACAAATCCGCCTGCAATGCAGGAAACCTTGGTTCAATCCCTGGGTCGGGAAGATCCCCTGGAAAAGGGAAAAGCCACTGACTCCAGATTCTTGGGCTTCTTTTGTGGTTCAGCTGCTAAAAGATCCGCCTGCAATGTGGAAGACCTGAGTTTGACTCTGGTTTGGGAAGATCCTCTGGAGAAGGGAAAGGCTCCCCACTCCAGTATTCTGGCCTGGACTAAATGGACTAAACTGGTTTGTAGAATGGTTCAGTTCAGTTCAGTTCAGTCACTCAGTCGTGTTTGACTCTTTGCGACCCCATGAATCGCAGCACACCAGGCCTCCCTGTCCATCACCAACTCCCGGACTTCACTCAGACTCACGTCCATTGAGTCAGTGATGCCATCCAGCCATCTCATCCTCTGTCATCCCCTTCTCCTTCTGCCCCCAATCCTTCCCAGCATCAGAGTCTTTTCCAATGAGTCAACTCTTCGCATGAGGTGGCCAAAGTATTGGAGTTTCAGCTTTAGCATCATTCCCTCCAAAGAAATCCCAGGGCTGATCTCCTTCAGAATGGACTGGTTGGATCTCCTTGCAGTCCAAGGGACTCTCAAGAGTCTTCTCCAACACCACAGTTCAAAAGCATCAATTCTTCGGTGCTCAGCCTTCTTCACAGTCCAACTCTCACATCCATACATGACCACAGGAAAAACCATAGCCTTGACTAGACAGACCTTTGTTGGCAAAGTAATGTCTCTGCTTTTGAATATGCTATCTAGGTTGGTCATAACTTTCCTTCCAAGGAGTAAGCGTCTTTTAATTTCATGGCTGCAGTCACCATCTGCAGTTGGTTTGTGCCAAAGGTATAATTTTTTTTTTTTAATAATTTGCTGTTCAGTCAATAAGTTGTGTCCGACTCTTTGCAATCCCATGGACTGCAGCATGCCAGGGTCAAGCTTCCCTGTCTGTCACTGTCTCCTGGAGTTTGCTCAAACTTATGTCCATTGTGTCGATGATTTTTAATATTTGCTTTTACTTATTTGGCTGTGCCAGGTCTCAGTTGTGGCAAGCCGGATCTGGTTCCTAGACCAGGGATCTAAACTGGATCCCATGCATTAGGAGGACAAAGTCTTAGCCACTGGATCACCAGGGAACTCCCAAGAGAAACATTTTTGAGATTGGTTTGCCTCTGTGTGTGGGAGAAAGGTGAACATATCTCCTTTGAGAATTTGTATTCTCAAAGGAGGTTATAATATTCTTACAGCTTTTTAAAAGGCTTTCAAGGAAAGTCTGAGAGAACCTGGATGTACATGCAGAGGTTTTACTTTTGCTTTTGTTTGTTGTTGCTTTTTTTCTTCTTTTTTTGCTATATCACCTTTTAGATGAAACCAAGGGTATTGTTTACAAATTGAGATATAATAATCTTGTGAAGTTTTTCATATGCTTGATGGTTGTTAAATCTTCATTGTCAATAATGTATAGATGATAATCTATCAATGTTCTCTTTCCACACTTTTCATTCAGTTCAATTCAGTCGCTCAGTCATGTCCTACTCTTTGTGACCCCATGGACTGCAGCACACCAGGCCTCCCTGTCCATCACCAATTCCCAGAGCTTACTCAAACTCATGTCCATCAGGTTGGTGATGCCATCCAACCATCTCATCCTCTGTCGTCCCCTTCTCCTCCTGCCTTGAAACCTTCCCAGCATCAGGGTATTTTCAAATGAATCAGTTCTTTGCATCAGGTGGCCAAAGTATTGGAGTTTCAGTTTCAGCATCAGTCCTTCCAATGAATATTCAGGACTGATTTCCTTTAGGATGGACTGGTTGGATCTCCTTGCAGTCCAAGGGACTCTCAAGTCTTCTCCAACACCACAGTTCAAAATCATCAATTCTTCGGTGCTCAGCTTTCTTTATAGTCCAACTCTCACATCAATACCTGACTACTGGAAAAACCATAGCTTTGACTAGATGGACCTTTGTTGGCAAAGTAATGTCTCTGCTTTTTAATATGCTGCCTAGGTTGGTCATAACTTTCCTTCCAAGGAGTGAGTATCTTTTAATTTCATGGCTGCAGTCACCATCTGCAGTGATTTTGGAGCCCCCCAAAATAAAGTCTATCACTGTTTCCACTGTTTTCCCATCTGTTTGCCATGAAGTGATGGAACCGGATGCCAAGATCTTAGTTTTCTGAATGTTGAGTTATAAGCCACTTTTGCACTCTCCTCTTTCACTTTCATCAAGAGGCTCTTTAGTTCTTCTTTGCTTTCTGCCATAAGGGTGGTGTCATCTGCATATCTGAGGTTATTGATATTTCTCCCAGCAATCTTGATTCCAGCTTGTGCTTCTTTCAGCCCAGCGTTTCTCATGATGTACTCTGCATAGAAGTTAAATAAGCAGGGTGACAATATGCAGCGTTGATGTACTCCTTTTCCTATTTGGAACCAGTCTGTTGTTCCATGTCTAGTTCTAACTGTTGCTTCCTGCCCTGCATACAGGTTTCTCAGGAGGCAAGTCAGGTGGTCTGGTATTCCCATCTCTTTCAGAATTTTTCAATTTGTCATGATCCACACAAAGGCTTTCGTGTAGGAAATAAAGCAGAAGTACCTGTTTTTCTGGAACTCTCTTGCTTTTTTCATGATCCAACTGATGTTGGCAATTTGGTCTCTGGTTCCTCTGCCTTTTCTAAATCCAGCTTGTATAACTGGAAGTTCACGGTTCACGTACTATTTAAGCCTGGCTTGGAAAATATTGAGCATAACTTTACTAGTGTGTGATATGAGTGCAATCGTGTGGTAGTTTGAGTATTCTTTGGCATTGCCTTTCTTTGAGATTGGAATGAAAACTGACCTTTTCCAGTCCTGTGGCCACTGTTGAGTTTTCCAAATTTGCTGGCACATTGAGTACAGCACTTTAACAGCATCATCTTTTAGGATTTGAAATAGCTTAACTGGAATTCCATCATCTCCAGTAGCTTTGCTCATAGCGATGCTTCCTAAGGCCCATTTGACTTCACATTCCAGGATGTCTGGCTCTAGATAAGTGATCATACAATCATGATTATCTGGGTCATGAAGATCTTTTTTGTATAGTTCTTTTTTGTATTCTTGCCCCTGTTCTTAATATCTTCTGCTTCTGGTCCCTACCATTTCTGTCCTTTATAAAGCCCATCTTTGCATGAAATGTTCCCTTGGTATCTCTAATTTTCTTGAAAAGATCTCTAATTTTTCCCATTCTATTATTTTCCTCTATTACTTTGCATTTACCACTGAGGAAGGCTTTCTTATGTCTCCTTGCTATTCTTTGGAACTTTGCATTCAAATGGGTATATCTTTCCTTTTCTCTTTTTCCTTTCACTTCTCTTCTTTTCACAGCTATTTGTAAGGCCTCCTCAGACAACCACTTAGCCTTTTGGCATTTCTTTTTCTTGGGGATGCTCTTGCTCCCTGTCTCCTGTACTATGTCATGAACCTCCATCCATAGTTCTTCAGGCACTCTGTCTATCAGATCCAATCTCTTGAATCTATTTGACATTTCTACTGTATAATCATAAGAAATTTGATTTAGGTCATACCTGAATGGTATAGTGGTTTTCCCTACTTTCTTCAATTTAAGTCTGAATTCGGCAATAAGGAGTTCATTATCTGAGCCACAATCTGCTCCCAGTCTTGTTTTTGCTGACTGTATAGAGCTTCTCCATCTTTGGCTGCAAAGAATATAATCAGTCTGATTTTGGTGTTGACCATCTGGTGATGTCCATGTGTAGAGTCTTCTCTTGTGTTGTTGGAAGAGGATATTTGCTATAACCAGTGCATTCTCTTGGCAAAACTGTATTAGCCTTTGCCCTGCTTCATTCCGTACTCCAAGGCCAAATTTGCCTGTTACTCCAGGTGTTTCTTGACTTATTACTTTTGCATTCCAGTCCCCTATAATGAAGAAGACATCGTTTGTGGGTGTTAGTTCTAGAAGGTCTTTTAGGTCTTCATAGAACTATTCAACTTCAGCTTCTTCAGCGTTACTGGTCAGAGCATAGACTTGGATTACTGTGATATTGAATGGTTTGCCTTCGAAATGAACAGAGATCATTCTGTTGTTTTTGAGATTGCATCCAAGTATTACATTTCAGACATTCTATTAACTATGATGGCTAATCTGTTTTTTCTAAGAGATTCTTGCCCACAGTAGTAGATATAATGGTCATCTGAGTTAAATTTACCCATTCCAGTCCATTTTAATTCACTGATTCCTAAAACGTCAATGACTCTTGCCATCTCCTGTTTGACCACTTCCAATTTGCCTTGATTCATGGACCTAACATTCCAGGTTCCTATGCAATATTGCTCTTTACAGCATCGGACTTTACTTCCATAACCAGTCATATCCACAACTGGATGTTGTTTTTCCTTTGGCTCCGTCTCTTTAGTCTTTCTGGAGTTATTTCTCCACTGATCTCCAGTAGCATATTGGGCACCTACTAACCTGGGGAGTTTGTCTTTCAGTGCCCTATCTTTTTGCCTTTTCATACTGTTCACGGGGTTCTCAAGGCAAGAATACTGAAGTGGTTTGCCATTCCCTTCTCCAGTGGACCACATTTTGTCAGAACTTCTCATTCATCAACCAGTAAATGTTGGCTGGTCCTTCTCTCTGCTTAGGCAAAGTATAGTGGGAAAGAAAGAAAAGATTTCTGTTTCATTGTGTACAGGAGACAGTTGGAATCTGGGTAATTTAAACACACTTTCTAAAACAGTAGAGAAATATGCAAGTATTTTTTAAAGCCTAATTTATGTTCTTTGGTATTTTGGTAGGATCTTCATATAGATTTAAAGGGTTTAAATTGTTTCAGTGATGCTTCATATTGCTTAACTTATTTCAAAAAAATTAATAATACTATGGACAGACACACATTGTGATTCTTTTGGGAAATGTCCTATTAGAATTATAGAATAGTTTAAAAGTGACATTTTTATTTTCAAGTAACTAATATGATTACAATTCACTCCTAGAAGCATTGATAAGTAAATAACACACCAGATCTTTTAAAATGAGATTTTACAGTTATTATCATTTACTTACAAAGAGTTTAGGGCTGAACTGCAGAGCTGCAAACATGGAATTACCTAAGTGACAATGGCTTGGTGCGTGTTGACGTGCACAAGAGAAGTGTTGTGGTCCTATCTTTGGAGGTATGACTGGTGGTAATTATCATCTGTGTGTGAGACTGTGGCTTAGATGATCGATACCAAGTGGTGGACCTCACCACACTATCCCCAATCTGCATCGATCTTTGATTTGTGGTTGAAACTATTGTCCACTATAATTTTACATCAGATAAATTGCATACACACTCTTGTGGTTTAGGATTAATGATATTTGTTATTCAGAAACTGTATTCTCAATATTCATGCTGCAGAAGCCAGGTTGTAACCAAAACAGTTTGTTGCTAAATATTCCTTATGCCTTATTGAGCAACAGGGCCTTTAGGAAATCTGGAGATGCAGTCTTATTGATAATACAGTCTGCTTACCATCACAATTCCTACAGGCTTACCTGAGGCCAAAAATAAGGTCATATCTTAACTTCTGTCTGCTCAGTTGACTGCTTCTGTAATCTCATGACCAGACCCAAGCCTAGAACAACTGTTAAGCAAAATATGTCTTTGGTTCTTCTGGGAGCTCTTTGTCCTTTTCATATCCTCTCTTTCCTATAATTTCTGATAATTAGCCAAAGGCTTAATTTCTATAGATAAATTATTGACACTACACAGATGTATGTGCATTCTTAACAAAGAACATCTTTCACATCTCTTGTGAAAGTAAGTTGAACCAAATTAAAGCAAACAAAGCAAAAACTATGCTTATTTTGAGCAGGCTGTAGTTTTCCACAGATATTTGTTGCTAAGTTTTGACAATGTACATTAGTTACTACATCTATTCTTAACCTGAAAGACCTGAATTCAATTTACCAAATCTCAGTACCTCATTATAGAGGCATCTGAATATTTTCTGACCCCTTTCTTATACTTCCTTCATTGATAACCTTTACAGACTTCCAAGTAGTCGCTTTAAAAGATTGCTATTTATAATTGTTTCTTGGTCTCCATTTTTACTTGGAAACCCCTATATTGGATCATCCAAATATGTAGAAATTCCTTTCTGGAATTTTAGGGAGGCAAACTTCTCCTATTTTCTGGACTCTTGATGCTTCTTTAGTTGAACTCCCACAGTATGATAATTACTTCCTGGTGTCTAGGATGAACCTTGGCTTTTGGTAAGAGAGATTTGGGATGCTCTAATCTAATACCCTGGGAGACAGATGGTTACCTTAGATTCTTCTCTGATCTTGTGTCTTAATTCATGCTCCTAGACTAGGTCACTCACTGTTTCAGTGTTCTCATTCCTTAACCCTGACTCTTGGACCTGGTCTCCTGCTTTCATCCCTGCCTTGATCTTGGCACATTCCCATCAATCACGTATTCTTGCCTCCAGGCTCCTGCAGTGGTCCTGCTATCTGTTCTCAAAGGTCCCACTCTACCACTACCCTGTGCAAAACCTCACAGTGCTCTGTGTTGTGTGCTTTTAAGAGGTACTCTTTCTACTAGATATTGAGGCCAATATCTCGTTACCTTTAGTCTCCTTGTCCCCTCACTTCACTTAACTAGCCACTTGCCACATTATGTAGATCCTTTGTTCACCGTCTCAAAGGTGTCCTTAACTTATCCATGGCTGTTGCTCTGATTCAGGCTCCCATTTTTTCTTATATGAAGTATTGCAATAAAAATTAACTTATTAGCATCGATGGTCTTTCCTTTCAACTGGTGTGAGTCCACTCATCTGTGATAACATCCCTGATGTTCAGTGAAATAAGTACTCCCTTCTCCTTTACTATATATTTACCTAGTGTCTCTATGAGAGTAAGAATTACATTGTATCAAAGCAATATATGTACGTATGTCCAATGCTAGCCTAAAAGCTTTACAAATATTAACTCATTTAATACTTACAAAAACTCTATTCTACTTTTATGGGTGAAAAAATCTGAGGCATAGAGATGTTAAGTCATGGGTCCAAGATTATCTTGCGAACATCACAACAAAGTCATACATAATTTGAGCTCACAGAGTCATAATTTGAGCTAACTTTAGAGACTTTCACAACTCTAAAATTAATTATTGTATCTTTGAAGAGGATAGTCATAAATATTCAACAAATTGTAATAAGATGGCAAGGATAATCTGGGCTTACTTTAAAAAAAGCTTCTATTTGGAATATTGTTGTTGTTCAGTTGCCCAGTGATGTCAGACTCTGTGACCCAAGGATGATAGCATGCCAGGCTTCCCATCCCTCACCATCTCCTGGAGTTGTTCAAACTCATGTCCATTGAGTTAGTGATGCCATCCAACCATCGTGTCCTCTGTTGGCCCTTTTCCCTTCTGTCCTCAATATTCTCCAGAATCAGGATCTTTTCCAATGAGTCAGCTGTTTGAATCAGGTGGCCAAAGTATTCGATGCTATTTTAGCACCTTTTTTTCTCTGCTTCAGTAGATGTGAAGTATCTTTGGATATTAGTTATATTAGTGATTTTTGTACCAAATCTAGGAAAGTTCTTATTAAAATCTAATAATAGTTTAGTATATACTACCTTGAAATAATGAGTCTTCAAGAAGGAGACAATGGAGTTAAGAATATTGGAGGCAGCTGTGAAATACAAGAGGGCCTTGAAAGCAAGGAACATATTTTATGTATATAAAGAAGTAGGCAGAAAGTATCTGAGGTCAAAGACAAGGAGAGGCAGTAAGAGGTTCATAACACTGTAGAGGAGGTGGTGACCAAAACCATCCCCAAGAAAAAGAAATGCAAAAAGACAAAATGGTTATCTGAAGAGGCCTTACAAAGAGCTAAGAAACAAGAGAAGTGAAAGGCAAAGCAGAAAAGGAAAGATACAAAGAGATGAGAAAGCCATCTGAATCCAGACTTCCAAAGAATAGTACGGAGAGGTAAGAAAGACTTCCTAAGTGAACAATGCAAAGAAATAGAGGAAAACAATAGAATGGGAAAGACTAGAGATCTATTCAAGAAAATCAGAGATACCAAAGGAAACAGTTCATGCAAAGATGGGCACAACAAAGGACACAAACAGTATGGAACCTAACAAGAAAAACAGATTAAGAAGAGGTGGCAAGAACACAGAAGAGAACTATACAAAAAAGATCTTCATGACCCAGATAACCATGACGGTGTGCTCACTCACCTAGGGCTGGACATCTTGAAGTGTGAAGTCAAGTGGGCCTTAGGAACCATCACAACAAACAAAGCTAGTGGAGGTGATGGAATTTCAGCTGAGCTATTTCAAATCCTAAAGATAATGTTGTTAAAGTGCTGTGCTCAATATGCCAGCAAATTTGGAAAACTTAACAGTGGCCACAGGACTGGAAATGGTCAGTTTTCATTCCTATTCCAAAGAAGAGCAGTGCCAAAAAGTGTTCAAACTATCGCACAGTTGCACTCATTTCACATGATAGCAAAGTAATGCTCAAAATTCTCCAAGCTAGGATTCAACAGTACATGAACCAAGAACTCCCAGATATTCAAACTGGATTTAGAAAAGGCAGAGGAACCAGAGATCAAATTGACAACATCCACTGGATCACAGAGAAAGCAAGAGAATTCCAGAAAAACATCTACTGCTTCATTGACTACACTAAAGCCTTTGACTGTGTGGTCACAAAAAACTATGGAAAATTCTTAAAGAGATGGGAATACCAGACCAGCTTATCTGCCTCCTGCAAAACCTGTATGCAGGTCAGGAAGAAACAGTTAGAACCAAACATGGAATAATGGACTGGTTCCAAATTGGGAAAGCAGTACATCAAGGCTGTATATTGTCACCCTGCTTATTTAACTTATATGCAGAATACAACATGTGAAACACCAGGTTGGATGAAGCACCAGCTAGAATCAAGATTGCTTGAAGAAATATATATTTTTTACATTCCTAATTTCTAAAACAAGTATGTCCTTTGTGTACTGCTTCAATAACCCTTTACTTCAAGGAAGAGGAAGATTTTACTTAAATTCCTTCTTTTATTTTATTTTTATTTTTTTCACTTTATTTACTTTTTGGAGGCTAATTACTTTACAATATTGTATTGGTTTTGTCATGAATTCATGTCATTACATTGACATGAATCCACCACAGGTGTACATGTGTTCCCCATCCTGAACCCCCTTCCACCTCCCTCCCCATCCCATCCCTCTGGGTCATCCCAGTGCACCAGCCCCGAGCACCCTGTATCATGCATTGAATCTGGACTGGGAGAAATATTAATAACCTCAGATATGCAGGTCACACCACCCTTATGGCAGAAAATGAAGAGGAACTAAAGAGCCTCTTAATGAAGGTGAAAGAGGAGAGTGAAAAAGCTGGTTTAAAACAACATTCAGAAAACAAAGATCATGGCATCCAGTCCCATCAGTTCATGGCAAATAGATGAGGAAACAATGGAAACAGTGACAGACTTTATTTTCTTAGGCTCCAAAATCACTGCTGATGGTAATTGCAGCCATGAAATTAAAAGATGCTTGCTCCTTGGAAGAAAAGCTATGACAAGCCTGGGCAGTGTATTGAAAGGCAGAGATCCCTTTGCTGACAAAGGTCCATATAGTCAAAGATACGGTTTTACCAGTAGTCATTTATGGATGTGAAAGTTGCACCATAAAGAAGGCTGAGCACTGAAAATTGATGCTTTTGAACTGTGGTGTTGGAATAGACTCTTGAGAGCCCCTTGGACTACAAGGAGATCAAGCCAGTCAATAAAGGAAATCAACTCTGAATATTCATTGGAAGTACTGATCCTGAAGCTGAAGCTCCAGTACTTTGGCTTCTTGACTCATTGGAAAAGACCCTGATTCTGGGAAAGATTGAGGGCAGGAGGAGAAGGGGACCACAGGGGATGAGATGACATCATGGATTCAATGGATAGCATCACTGACTCAATGGACATGAGTTTGAGCAAGTTCTGGGAGATGGTGATGGAGAGGGAAGCCTGGCATGCTGCAGTCCATGGGGTCACAAATAGTCAGACATTACTGAGCAACTGTAAAACAACCACAATTAGGCTGTATCTTCTCCTGAGTTGGTGTAATCTCAAGAGATGGGAAGAAATGACAGTAATGCATTTCTAAGGAAAAACTTTTCTAAGAGAAAAAATTAAATAACCTCAAAATTTATCCCATAATATTCACTCATATGATGATTAAATATGACAAGGTTGAAAGCTGAACAAATTTCCTGTTGAATTATTTATCCAAATTTGGTCTAAAGTCAGATTAATATGTGAAACTCTCTTGTCACCAAGAGTGAAACCTTACTCTAAATATAGCAACTATTAATCAATGTGCTATACTGTGGATAGAAAGTGTCATTCTCCTCAATGTGTTTATAACATCTGTAAATATGATCTCTATAGTATATTATCCACCAAAACTATGCTGTTTCACCTTTGGTGATGTACTGCTTTACCTCCCATTAGCTTTTTTTTTTTTTTTTTTACATCCTAAAAATTTATGATGTGTGTGACGCTTGATTTTTATTTTATTTTATTTTTCTTTTTTTTTAGGATTTCTTTCTTTATTTTTTTAAATTTTATTTTATTTTTAAACTTTACAATATTGTATTCGTTTTGCCAAATATCAAAATGAATCCACCACAGGTCCCATTAGCTTTTTGATTAGTAAGAAAATGAGGGTTAAGGATGGCAATCACTACAAACACTATCAATAATAAAGACTTGAGACCCTGTCTGAACTTTGTATGGGACATGAGGAAAGATCTTTTAAAGAAGCTTTTTAGTCATCTCTCTACTTTCTCTATTCATGTATAAAAGCATGGAGTCTAAAAAGCATGGAATATAAAAGAAGGGGCAAATAAATAGTAGAAGTCTTACTCTACTCAACTATGACCATGACTTCCTTTTTAACTGTTTCCCATAGGGTATCACATACCCCTATATACAAGTGCAAGTATAAAAATATAAAATGAAATGTTTTTGGATTATGCTAATAGCCATGCTTGTCTATGAGGCAATCAACAGTGACTCTATTTGCTGATTCCCCATCATTAAATAAATCAACTACAAAAACAAGCAAAAATACTCCTGAATCCTGCATTTGCCCCATTTATATATCCTTTGTGTAGCAGGCATGCCCAACATTATTATATCCTCATTCAAGGCTGATAATTAATTTTTAGTAAAAGAAAATAGCTCTTTTTAAAGAATAGTTCTTATTATTTATTAAGTACATATTCTGAGTCCAGAAAACATGGAAATACATCACACTGAATTGATGTTGAAAAGGATGGTGGTAAAAATCACAGATGGCATGAATCATTTGTATCTCTCGATAACCCACAATCAACATTCAAGTAAGAGTTTGGACAAGCAGGCAGCTCTGCACCTCTTCCTCTTAGTTTCAGGATATCTTTAAACCACACTGGATGGTCTTCACAAAGGAGCAGTAAACTACCTTTAATCAAGAAAGCTAGCCAAGACTTATAGGGGTGGTATCAGATCAGATCAGATCAGGTGCTCAGTAGTGTCCGACTCTTTGCAACCTCATGAATCGCAGCACACCAGGCCTCCCTGTCCATCACCAACTCCCGGACTTACTCAGACTCACGTCCATCGAGTCAGTGACGCCATCCAGCCATCTCATCCTCTGTCATCGCCTTCTCCTCTTGCCCCTAATCCCTCCCAGCATCAGAGTCTTTTCCAATGAGTCAACTCTTCACATGAGGTGGCTAAAGTACTGGAGTTTCAGCTTTAGCATCATTCCTTCCAAAGAAATCCCAGGGCTGATCTCCTTTAGAATGGATTGGTTGGATCTCCTTGCAGTCCAAGGGACTCTCAAGAGTCTTCTCCAACACCACAGTTCAAAAGCATCAATTCTTCGGCGCTCAGCTTTCTTCACAGTCCAACTCTCACAGCCATCCATGACTACTGGAAAAACCATAGCCTTGACTAGACGGACCTTTGTTGGCAAAGTAATGTCTCTGCTTTTCAATATGCTATCTAGGTTGGTCATAACTTTCCTTCCAAGGATTAAGTGTCTTTTAATTTCATGGCTGCAGTCACCATCTGCAGTGATTTTGGAGCCCAGAAAAATAAAGTCTGACACTGTTTCCACTGTTTCCCCGTCTATTTCCCATGAAGTGGTGGGACCAGATGCCATGATCTTCGTTTTCTGAATGTTGAGCTTTAAGCCAACTTTTTCACTCTCCACTTTCACTTTCATCAAGAGGCTTTTGAGTTCCTCTTCACTTTCTGCCATAAGATGACATAAGGGTGGTGTCATCTGCATATCTGAGGTTATTGATATTTCTCCCGGCAATCTTGATTCCAGCTTGTGTTTCTTCCAGCCCAGCATTTCTCATGATGTACTCTGCATAGAAGTTAAATAAGCAGGGTGACAATATACAGCCTTGACGTACTCCTTTTCCTATTTGGAAGCAGTCTGTTGTTCCATGTCCAGTTCTAACTGTTTCTTCCTGACCTGCATACAGATTTCTCAAGAGGCAGATCAGGTGGTCTGGAATTCCCATCTCTTTCAGAATTTTCCGCAGTTTATTGTGATCCACACAGTCAAAGGCTTTGGCATAGTCAATAAAGCAGAAATAGATGTTTTTCTGGAACTTCTTGCTTTTTCGATGATCCAGCGGATGTTGGCAATTTGATCTCTGGTTCCTCTGCCTTTTCTAAAACCAGCTTGAACATCAGGAAGTTCACGGTTTACATATTGCTGAAGCCTGGCTTGGAGAATTTTGAGCATTACTTTACTAGCATGTGAGATGAGTGCAATTGTGCGGTAGTTTGAGTATTCTTTGGCATTGCCTTTCTTTGGTATTGGAATGAAAACTGACCTTTTCCAGTCCTGTGGCCACTGCTCAGTTTTCCAAATTTGCTGGCATATTGATTGCAGCACTTTCACAGCATCATCTTTCAGGATTTGGAATAGCTCAACTGGAATTCCATCACCTCCACTAGCTTTGTTCGTAGTGATGCTTTCTAAGGCCCACTTGACTTCACATCCAGGATGTCTGGCTGTAGGTCAATGATCACACCATCGTGATTGTGTGGGTCATGAAGATCTTTTTTGTACAGTTCTTCTGTGTATTCTTGCCATCTCTTCTTAATATCTTCTGCTTCTGTTAGGTCCATACAATTTCTGACCTTTATGAAGCCCATCTTTGCATGAAATGTTCCTTTGGTATCTCTGATTTTCTTGAAGAGATCTCTAGTCTTTCCCATTCTGCTGTTTTCCTCTATTTCTTTGCATTGATCGCTGAAGAAGGCTTTCTTATCTCTTCTTGCTATTCTTTGGAACTCTGCATTCAGATGTTTATATCTTTCCTTTTCTCCTTTGCTTTTCGCTTCTCATCTTTTCACAGCTATTTGTAAGGCCTCCCCAGACAGCCATTTTGCTCTTTTGCATTTCTTTTCCATGGGAATGGTCTTGATCCCTGTCTCCTGTACAATGTCACGAACCTCATTCCATAGTTCATCAGGCACTCTATCTATCAGATCTAGGCCCTTAAATCTATTTCTCACTTCCACTGTATAATCATAAGGGATTTGATTTAGGTCATACCTGAATGGTCTAGTGGTTTTCCCTACTTTCTTCAATTTAAGGCTGAATTTGGCAATAAGGGGTTCATGGTCTGAGCCACAGTCAGCTCCTGGTCTTATTTTTGCTGACTGTATAGAGCTTCTCCATCTTTGGCTGCAAAGAGTATAATCATTCTGATTTTGGTGTTGACCATGTGGTGATGTCCATGTATAGAGTCTTCTCTTGTGTTGTTGGAAGAGGGTGTTTCTTATGACCAGTGCATTTTCTTGGCAAAACTCTATTAGTCTTTGCCCTGCTTCATTCTGTATTCCAAGGCCAAATTTGCCTGTTACTCCAGGTGTTTCTTGACTTCCTACTTTTGGATTCCAGTCCCCTATAATGAAAAGGACATCTTTTTGGGGTGTTAGTTCTAAAAGGGATGGTATAGTTCTGGTTTATTCCCTATACTGAAATATATTGATTAAAGATTGTTATTTTGAGAAATTTTGGATCTTCCCTAATCAAAAATCAAATTATTGAGCATTTGGAACAGGCTAACTACTAAAAATGGTAAATTACTCATGGCATATCATGGAAATGATCACATCTATGTTTCTGAGGGTCCTTTCCAAGATGGTTGTTTTATTTCTCTGGAGTAAGTGCCTGACATACTGGGCAAACCATAGTCTCAGAACCTGGCTTATTTTAGAGTGGTCTGTTTAGAGTATATGGTCTCTGGAGCATGTCATTTTTCTTAACCCCTTCTTCTGTAGGACAAAAATATTTATGGTAATAATGCAATAATCAAAGTTATTATTTTTAGATTCTTTATTCTTTTATAATAAAAACTAATAAAAGTGAAAGATTAAAAACTAAAGAAATTATTCAAATTCAGCAAATGTTTTACCTATGAACTAAAACTAGCACCCAACACAGAAAAGTATTATATTATTATTATATTATCACTTCACACTGTGTTTCAGTGTTCTAAACTATAAATGCAAATAAAAATGAATTACATATATATGTAAAAACTAAAAGCAATTAATGAAGGATTTGTTTAGAACTTAAGTGAGCAAAATAGTTTTTGAGGGAGATATTTATTACTAATGTGAAGAATTGCCAACTAATGGTGCTAATGAAATATACACCCACTTTCAGTTGTTTTATTATTTTTCAATTCCATAGACTCAAAGCATCCCCTTTTCCTCTTATTGCTGCACCAGGACAGATCACTTCCAACACTAGCCTTGGTACCACTCAGCTTGAATAAAATTCCCAGTAGCTCAAATTAGCATCTCCTGTGCCCTTCCACATAATTGAAAGTACTTAAATTCAAGTGAGTACTTTCTGGTGTGGAGCAGCCGGTTATTCTTCCCCCTTGTCCACACACATTTCTTTCAAATGGCAATATAAATGATCTTCATAGGATCAGAACTTTTACTATAATCGTCTCTTTCTAAACCTTCCTGTGAGAACTGTAGTTCTGTCTGATCTAACAGCCAGCCTGAGGGTAACAGATAATACTGGCCAAGATGTGATTTATCCCCACATTTCCTTTAGAGATCAGTTTGGCCCAATTCTCTACTGCATACCAAGCTTCTGAACTGAGACACCTAGAAATTTCTCTTTGCTCATAGCTCCACTAGCAGACAGGCTTTCCTGGCCCAGATTAAATGCATTAAAATTACACACAGATGAAAGTATAATGATCTAATATTCATTTTAATGCTGTTATCTCCAGTGAAGGGGAACAGAAAATAGAATATCTAAAGAAAGGAACATACATGAATATCTTGTTAATAGCTTTCTTGCTGGTTAGGACATAGTGAGCAAATAAAAGTAGTATAATAATTCAGTGAGACAGAGGATATTAAAATGAATCATTACCAAGATGGGACCAAAGCCAATACTGCTGAAGTAGATTCCTTCTGCAAACTTTATCATGTCTTGACAGTGGGAGTTTTTATTTGCTGAGTCTTAGAGATCTGTACTTAGAAAAATTATTATTGTTAAGCATAGAATCTAATAGTCCCCAAAGCCAGAAAACTGCCATAACTGTATGCTTTTCAAACATTTCCTTTGTGGCAATAAATAGCAAGTAATTGTGTGACTGTCCTCTTGTACTTATTTCAAATGTCTGTTGTAATAGGGTGGAGAAATGGCAACCCACTCCAGTGTTCTTGCCTAGAGAATCCCATGGACGGAGAAGCCTGGTGGGCTGCAGTCCATGGGGTTGCACAGAGTCGGACACGACTGAAGCGACTTAGCAGCAGCAGCAGCAGCAGGAGGTTGTGGCAGTATATATCTGTGAACTCATTAACATTGAAATTCTATTTTGTGAAATTCTGGAAATGTTAGGACCCCAAAGTTAAATTTATTCAATAAAATTGTTTATCTGCATGTTTTTGGCCAAAAAAAAAAAAAAAGTTTAAGAAACTGAAAGAGCACAACTTAATGTGTGATAATGGATCTCTATAACTATAGAAGAAAAATAATGCTTGTGAAATAATATCTGTAAAATTATATTACCCCAGTGTAAGTAGTTTAGGAAAAATCAATAGCTCTTTGAATTCAGGAAATTCAATTAATTATTAAACCAGGTCATATATGCATATATATTATTCAACTTTACTAAATATGGTCATGAAAGTGGGGTCAGCATATCTTATTTACATATATTAGGTATATATCATCTTTAAGTACCTCCCTCACATGTTATACATACAAATATTATATGTATGGAAAATATATATGGAAATATATATATATATATATCACAAACTTCCCTGGTAGCTCAGCTGGTAAAGAATCTGCCTGCAATGTAGGAGACCTCTGTTCAATTCTTGGGTTGGGAAATCCTCTGGAGAAAGGATAGGCAACCATTCCAGTATTCTGACCTGCTGAATTCCCCGGACTGTATAGTCCATGGGGTTGCAAAGAGTCAGACATGACTGAGCAACTTTCACACACACACACATATATGTATGTCACAAGTAGGTTACCTAATTATCACCCATTTTGAGTTTTAGGATTTATGTATAGTTAATACACCTATTCATATACAGTTTGTTTTTCAAGCCTCACAGTTTGTGATCCCTTCTGGTTCTCTGGCTCTCCCTAGCTGCAGGAGTCACTTGGCCTTGGTGTGAAGCATTGATGAGACCAGCCCTGAAATCCAGCAAGAGTGACAGAATCTCAAGGAAAAGCTTTGTGGTTCAACACTTGAATCATTCTGATTTGCCTCTAATCTGGCTGTAAGCTTGAGTCCTCATGACTAACTGGATCTTTTTTTTTTTTTTTTCCTTTTTTTTGGTTATTTTATTTTATTTTTAAACTTTACATAATTGTATTAGTTTTGCCAAATATCAAAATGAATCTGCCACAGGTATACATGTGTTCCCCATCCTGAACCCTCCTCCCTCCTCCCTCCCCATACCATCCCTCTGGGTCGTCCCAGTGCACTAGCCCCAAGCATCCAGTATCGTGTATCGAACCTGGACTGGCAACTCGTTTCTTACATGATATTTTACATGTTTCAATATCATTCTCCGAAATCTTCCCACCCTCTCCCTCTCCCACAGAGTCCATAAGACTGTTCTATACATCAGTGTCTCTTTTGTTGTCTCATACATCGGGTTATTGTTACCATCTTTCTAAATTCCATATATATGCATTAGTAACTGGATCTTAATCTTGTTCCTTGCATCTAAATTTTGAGACCAGATATGGACTTAGACCAAACTCCACTGAGAAGGGTTCTTGACTCAACAAAAAACCCAGATCCCCAGGCAGAAAAGGCCATTCTCTGAATTTGTCCTCCTGGAGTTCTTCCTTCTCCTTCAACCCCTAAGATTTGGTTCTCAACTATCGGTTTATTTTTTTGTTTGTTTTGCTCTGTTCTTTGAATTCCATGGCACCCAAATTTATCTTACATAAATTTAGGTGTTTATAAAATGTTTGATCACCTGGTTTCCGAAATTCTAAAATCTTCTGTATTTGATTGCCCTCTGGACTTGGCATCTTCTGGTTCTTTTCTGGCTTATCACTTGCACTGATCTTGACTCTTCCTCCATGTTGTGAGGGTTTGTCTCCCTAGAAAATCTTACTGAGAATTTGGGACCCAGCAATTGGGAACTTATTTCCTGACCCTAAATTTTACCCTGGCCACCTGCTTCTCAGCTCTACCCTATTATAGTCAGCCTATTTCCTTCTGACCCTATCATTCTAGTCTAACACTTTGCTCTGAATTCTTTACTCTGTCACTAACATTCCTCTAAATTGGCTCTTAATGTGCTTTGGTTGGGAAGAAGGAAACTTCATCAAGTTCTGTGACACAGAGAAAATAGTATAAAGCCTGTGTTTGGTGCCATGGACTTTCTTTTGCGACTTTAGTAATTTTATGTAGTTTTTCCTAATTTACTTAACAATGAAGTTTTGTGAGGTTTTAACTGGACAATGTATAGCAATGCATCTATTAGAGGGCCTGGCGTACCTTCTCTGTCATTTGGGATTTTATCAGAGCAGCAAAACCATCAAAAATGAGATAGAATAAGGGATTTATTAGGGGTGCTTGACATTGTGCCAGTGTGGGAGTTGGTTAAACAATTTATGTATGGCTGTTGCTTTTGCATTTGATGCTGGACCTGAAGTGAGTAGGGAGTTGGAAAGCAGAGATGGATGGGAAGTAGACAAGAGCAAGGATGATCTATAATCCAGGAGGATATATTGGAACCCGAAGGGTAAGCTGACAATTGAGTTAATCTGTCACCACTGCCAATCCTTTGATTTAGATGAGGCAGTTGATTTGTAGGAGAGATGGACACTCTTTAGAATCCTAGAAATGCACCTGACCCAGGTGTGGGAGAAACCCAAGGAGATTAGACGAAAGTCAACATGGTGAATCAGCATCTTCACAACATAGTCAGCTGCACTAGCGTCTGACCTGCCGAGCTAAACCAGCCTCTTGATTCACTTCCAGAGTCCACTCCTTTCACAAATTTCCCATATGATTAGCCCTCAACCAGAATCATACAGAGAAGAGAATTCTAGGAAACATATTTCAAGCTTAGCTAAGCTGGCATAGTACAGAGACTCCACATCTTTTTCTTTCTTCCCATCTGTGTTTCAAGTCTATATCTCAAAAGATGTGGTGAAAAATAATATGTAAACTCTTTAGGTCTTGTTTAAAAGACCTAATTGAATTGGCAATCTCTGATTCAATCAGCAAGGTCAGTTTATTCTATTTGTCACAAAATTGGACACCTGGTTAACCCTATTTTGGTTTTTGCTCTTTAAGCCGGATCAAGTTATTTCACTTCTCTTGGCCATAGTTATTGTGTGTCTAGGATTTAACACTACCTTTGAGACTATAACTATACCAATTTTGTACTTCTTTCAAGCATGATGGGAAGATAATTGGTTTATGACATATGAAGCCCTTTTAAGCTTCTTGGGTGAGCAGGGGGGTGGAGGCATCATAGCACCAAACTTCATAGAACTGTTCATTTAATTGTTTTTACTCATCCAGGCCCACTGCTGATAATCCTGATATGAACACTGTGCATCATTCTTCCAAGGGCAGGGTTATTTTAGTTTTAGAAAGGTCTCAAAAGCTTTTTAAACCTGTTTGAGCTCTGAAGGTCTGTGATAGTAATGCATTTTTCACCACGTTAAATAATACATTCAAGTGTAAGTGGCTTTCAAAGTGAGGAACTAAAGAAGAGGGCACTGGCTGAATCTGCTCTTGCTGTGTCTCCAAGGCGACAGCTTGTCACGTAGCAATGGGCTGGCCCTCTGACAAGGCTGGTGGAGAGGGGTGGTGTAATCAATATATTCCCTTTCAGAGCTGCCGCTCATACTAGATCTGACTAAATTCCTCAAAACATTGAGTTCAGTGGCAGAAAAGGAAAATGTGATATGACACTGCCCATATCAATCTTGAAACTTAAAATCAAAGATAACATATTTATTTTCTACAAAAGAAATCTTTTAAGAACTCAGATTTACAACATTTGCAAATACATACAGGGAGAAGAACCTGGGAAACACATTCTTCAATAACTTCTAAACAACAGGAGGATAGGATTTCTAAATCCTGCTTTAGCTAATACTACTTATGGATCTCAGTAGCTTTTTTTCTGAAGAAAATGTATCATTTCTTAGAAAATTTGGAATCTCTAATTAAACAATTTATCTGTCATCCCTTTGAATATTGAATGTGTGTTTAAGCACCCCATGGAAACGATCACTAATTTTATTTCTAGTTTCTAAATTAATAGTTTCTAAATCTTCTAGCAACAAGTCTCTAATATGTCATCTAATCATTTATTAAAGATAGAATACTATGTTAGCAATTAATTATGGCCAAAGGCAAACCCAATTAAGACCTCTAGAAATTGTCCAGAGGGAAATAAAAGGCCCTGAAGTGTGGCAGTGAGGCCAGAGAAAAAGAAGATGGAATTGAGATTTCCTGACTTGAGTGGTTGGCGAATGTACAAAAAAAGCCAATTTGGAGCTTGGACCATCAGGTAGATGATAATGCAGTGATCTGAGAAATAAAATGGAGGAAGAGAAGCAGGCAGGAGATGAAAAGATCAGTTTGTAACCGATGTCTGGAACTAACTGCTGCATCATTGGCTACCTCTGTGGAAGTTCTTAGTGGTTTACCCATCAGTATCCATCCTCCTGAGCACCAACAAAATCAGTCTAACATCTCACCATCTGCATTTAGTGACGGGAATCACAGCTGCTTTCCATGTCCCCACAGTTGGAAAGCCACGCAATACTGTCAGTATTTCAGAGCGGTTGGTTGGCGCTGGTTCGATTTGTGGGTGGATTTCATTGTTGATAATAATAGTTCTGTTGGCTGTTTTCAGGACTAGAGATTTATCTTCTACTTAGCATAGGAAGCAAAATTGCTGAATTCAGTGCACCTGGGGAGAATCTTAAACTCATGCCCTTTTGAAATGTTAACTAATGATTTTCAGTTTAATATTTTACCAGAGCTCATGGGATTATGGGTGATTAAAAACTAAAAATGTAAGGTTGATGTTCTGGAAACAATGATACAATTTGCTTTTTATGCAATTTTAGAAAATGCATAAATGTTCCAGGTCAGGCGGCATAGTAGCTGTCATAATATGTTGGCATCTTGTCACTCTTACACTTTACCCTCTGCGTAGGATTGTGTTTGTTCAGACTCTGAATAGCATTAAGTTGCTTCCTATTAGAATAAAATATACTCAGTTCCATAAATACTGAATTAAATTCACTTCAGTATTTTAATACTGGTTTTTACACCCAATCTTTTTTTTTTTTTTTCTAGAAATAATTCGGAAGTTTTATTTATTTATTTATTTATTTATTTTTTCTTTCTTTTTTTTTTTTATTCTTCCAATTTTATTTTATTTTTAAACTTTACATAATTGTATTAGTTTTGCCAAATATCAAAATGAATCCGCCACAGGTATACATGTGTTCCCCATCCTGAACCCTCCTCCCTCCTCCCTCCCCATACCATCCCTCTGGTCCGTCCCAGTGCACCAGCCCCAAGCATCCAGCATCATGCATCGAACCTGGACTGGCAACTCGTTTCCTACATGATATTTTACATGTTTCATTGCCATTCTCCCACATCTTCCCACCCTCTCCCTCTCCCACAGAGTCCATAAGACTGTTCTATACATCAGTGTCTCTTTTGCTGTCTCATACACCGGGTTATTGTTACCATCTTTCTAAATTCCATATATATGTGTTAGTATACTGTATTTATGTTTTTCCTTCTGGCTTACTTCACTCTGTATAATAGGCTCCAGTTTCATCCACCTCATTAGAACTGATTCAAATGTATTCTTTTTAATGGCTGAGTAATACTCCATTGTGTATATGTACCACAGCTTTCTTATCCATTCATCTGCTGATGGACATCTAGGTTGCTTCCATGTCCTGGCTATTATAAACAGCGCTGCGATGAACATTGGGGTACACGTGTCTCTTTCCCTTCTGGTTTCCTCAGTGTGTATGCCCAGCAGTGGGGCCTTAAAAGCTTCTGCACATCAAAGGAAACTATTAGCAAGGTGAAAAGACAGCCTTCAGAATGGGAGAAAATAATAGCAAATGAAGCAACCGACAAACAACTAATCTCAAAAATATACAAGCAACTCCTACAGCTCAACTCCAGAAAAATAAACGACCCAATCAAAAAATGGGCCAAAGAACTAAATAGACATTTCTCCAAAAAAGACATACAGATGGCTAACAAACACATGAAAAGATGCTCAACATCACTCATTATCAGAGAAATGCAAATCAAAACCACTATGAGGTACCATTTCACACCAGTCAGAATGGCTGCGATCCAAAAGTCTACAAATAATAAATGCTGGAGAGGGTGTGGAGAAAAGGGAACCCTCTTACACTGTTGGTGGGAATGCAAACTAGTACAGCCACTATGGAGAACAGTGTGGAGATTCCTTAAAAAACTGGAAATAGACCTACACCCAATCTTAATAAACTTAGATGCACAGCTGCATTAAGTGAACAATTGAGATGTACTTAACTTTTTTATATAATAAGTAAAAAAATAGGGTTTCATGAATATTGACTTATATTGTGTAGGTGTGTTATAATGTACATTTACATTTTTTTCCTCTCTACACAGGAAAAGTCTGACTTTTAATAGAGTAGCCCTGTCTTTGCATTCTTCCGTTTAATTCAGAATGCCTGCCTACACATAGAATGCATTCAGAATATTGGTAACAGATATTAGAGGAAAATGGATCAAGAAAAAAATCAGGCTTTCTAAAATGTCAGGTTGGGAAAATTAAATGATGTATATCTTTTAAAATGTCTGAACATATCATCTTTTAAAACCTTAAATCAACTCCCAGTTCTTACCAGAATTATCTTATTATAAATAAAAAATTGATTTACTTTAATGTTCTCTTTACTTTGGTGCTATATGTATCCCTTTGCCTTACCTTTGGATAGTCTTTATCATTTAATTTTTTCTTCAAGTGCTGTCTCAGTACATTTCTTCATATTATTCCTCTATCAAAAACTGGGTTCATTTTTTTATACTACGTAGGTATGAAATTGAATCTTTTAGCACTCAAAGAGTTTTCACAATCAGAGCTATCTGCCTAATTCAATACTTGTGTCATCCATCTATTACTCTTTTAAACTGGTACTTTTATTCTTCAACGATACGCCCCTCTTTCCTTCCTCCATTGTTTTTCCTTGCTAAGAGTGCCCTCACAACTCCTCTGCCTTTCCAAACTAGACCGATCCTTCTATGTCCTACCTCAGGTCCAAGCCCCTTTTTCACACTCCTCTGGAATTTTCTCTGACTTAATAATCTCTACCCTGCAGTTTAGTTTTGAATTAAATGCTATTTTAACATATAGAACTCTAAGGTGTGAAATTTCACTGTTTAAAAACTTTAAGTTGTGGAAAAATATTTCAACAAGTGAAAAAACAGACAATTTAGTAAAACAAGCATCTATGTATCCATTGCCTGGCTTCAGAAAGGACCAACTCATATCTAGTCTTGTTTGATCAGCTCTTTTCCTTCCCTTAATATTTCAGAGTAAACCTCAGAAATCATTGCATTTTATTTTTAAATTTTAATAATGTGAAATAAACTTTTTGAGTTTATTTTCAGTTTAAACTATATGTATAAATAGATGTATCTGAACCTGTGACTCTATCTCTATACCACATCTGTCTATGTCTTCTATGTCTAATATACTAGAAGGGAATTTATAACAAATATTTGAACAAGCTGAACTTGTGTTATGGAACGAAGAGACTTCACATTCTGCTATTCATTTAGCACAAGCATAAATAACTTATAAACGATATCTTTTCCACAGTAAGTTTTTCATACTCATTTGCTTCCTTATTAAAGAAGCTTCTCTTCTTATGGGCTTCCCAGGTAGCTCATTGATAATGAATCTGTCTGCCAGTGAAACAGACACAATAATATGGATTTGATCCCTGGGTCAAGAAGATCCCCCAGAGTAGGAAATGGCAACCCACTCCAATCTTCTGGTTTGGAAATCCCATGGATAGAGCTCAGTCCTCTATCCATGCTACAGTCCATGGGGTTGCAAAGAGTCTGAAATTATACAGAAGCTCTCTGAGTGTTCCATGCTATATTTGACTAACGCCGAAGAATTGGTGCTTTTGAACTGTGGTATTGTAGAAGACTCTTGAGAGTCCCTTGGACTGCAAGGAGATCCAACCAGTCCATTCTAAAGGAGATCAGTCCTGGGTGTTCTTTGGAAGGAATGATGCTAAAGCTGAAACTCCAGTACTTTGGCCATTTCATGCGAAGAGTTGACTCATTGGAAAAGACTCTGATGCTGGGAGGGATTGGGGGCAGGAGGAAAAGGGGACGACAGAGGATGAGGTGGCTGGATGGCATCACCAACTCGATGAATGTAAGTTTGAGTGAACTCCAGGAGTTGGTGATGGACAGGGAGGCCTGGCGTGCTGCAATTCATGGGGTTGCAAAGAGTCGGACACGACTGAGCGACTGAACTGAACTGAACTGAACTGAAGTAACTATTATAAATGGTATCTTTTCCACAGTAAGTTTTTCATTCTAATTTGCTTTCTTATTAAAGAAGCTTCTTCTCTTCTTATGGACTTCCCAGGTAGCTCATTGATAATGAATCTGTCTGCCAGTGAAGGAGACACAAGTAATGTGGATTTGATCCCTGGGTCAAGAAGATCCCCCAGAGTAAGAAATGGCAACCCACTCCAAGCAGTAGATATCTTGGTCATCTGAGTTAAATTAGCCCATTCCCATTCAATTTAGTTCACTGATTCCTAAAATGTCGATGTTCACATTTGCCATCTCCTGTTTGACCACTTCCATTTTACCTTGATTTGTGGACCTAACATTCCAAGTTCCTATGCAGTATTGATCTTTGCAGCATTGGACTTTACTTTCACCACAGACACATCCACAACTGGGCATCGTTTCCACTTTGGCCCATCTGCTTCATTCTTTCTGGAGCTATTAATAAGCACCCTCTGCTGCTGCTGCTAAGTCACTTCAGTCATGTCCGACTCTGTGCTACCCCATAGACGGCAGCCTACGAGGCTGCCCCATCCCTGGAATTCTCCAGGCAAGAACACTGGAGTGGGTTGCCATTTCTTTCTCCAATGCATGAAAGTGAAAAGTGAAAGTGAAGACAATCAGTCTTATCCGACTCTTAGCGACCCCATGGACTGCAGCCTACCAGGCTCCTCCATCCATGTGATTTTCCAGGCAAGAGTACTGGAGTGGGGTGCCATTGCCTTCTCTGAAGTGCCCTCTGCTCTTCCCCAGGAGCATATAGCATAATTACCCTCTGCTCTTCCCCAGGAGCATATAGCGTAATAGTGCGCTATTATGCTATATGCACCTGGGGAAGAGCAGAGGGCAGTGGCTAATAGCTCCAGAAAGAATGAAGCAAATGGGCCAAAGTAAAAATGATGCTCAGTTGTGGATGTGTCTGATGGTGAAAATAAACTTCAATGCTGCAAAGAACAATATTGCATAGGAACCTGAAATGTTAGGTCCATGAATCAAGATTAAATTGGATGTGGTCAAGCAGGAGATGGCAAGAGTGAACCTTGACATCTTAGCAACCAGTGAACTAAAATGAATGGGAATGGGTAAATTTAACACAGATGGCCATTAGTAGTACTCTTATATTCTCTCTTTTGCATTCCAATATCTATCTAATTTACTTAACATCCTTTCTTTTTCCACCAAATCATTTAACTCTTTTTTCCAGTCACACCCTGTACCTCCACCAAAGTCTGGCTGTCAGCCCAGCATACTTCTCTACTCACTCCCTGTGTGCAGCTAGTGATAAAACCCTGCCTTTTTTTCCCCTTTATCATTTGTCTCCCATTTTCCATTAATACTTCGATTTTACTAGTTGTGGCTCTCTTGTTCTCTTCCCCGGGATATTATCCCAGGGAAGTTACCAGATCTTCCTGTCTCCTCTTGTCTTCTCCAATTCATTCTTTATACCAGAACAACCTTCTTAAACTAGCCCATAAAACATAAATCACAAAAGCTCAATAGTTGTGGTATGTGGGTTTAGTTGCTCCCAGGCACATGGGATCTTAGTTCCCCCACCAAGGAGGGATTGAACCTGAGTCTCCGGCATTGCAAGGTGGATTCTTAACCACTGGACCACTGGGGAAGTCCTTGTTACTTTTTTTTTTTAACCTGAACTATTTCCTTCTGCTTATGTAGATTTGACTCCTCACATATTTGTCCCTCCACTGTGCTCTGTACATAATTCCATAAAGCACTCAAGCTACACTATTGTAGTGTCTGTTCGCACATGTCTTCTACTATAATATGTTCATTGGAGACAAGATAACGTTAAATTCACTTCTGAACTCCTGATACCTAACAGAGAACCTAGTTTATAGAAAACACTAAATGTTCATTGAAAGATGGGATGGAAGAATGATGCAAAAAAAAAAAGAATGATGCAAAACTTTCTATTTATTTGATGTTATTCAATTACCTATTTGTATGTTTATAAACTTAATCTTTTGGTATATTGATATTCGATTCTCTGAAGAAACTCTCCTGGTAGGTATCAGGAGTTCAGAGGTGAATTTAACCTTGTTCTTTTCTTCAATGAACATATTATAGTAGAAGACATGTGCAAAGAGACAATACAATAGTGTAGCTGGAGTGCTTTATGGAATTATGTATAGAGCACAGTGGAGGGACAAATATGTGAGTAGTCAAATCGACACAAGCAGAAGGAAATAGTTCAGGTAAAAAAAAGTCACTAGCAAAGTGAACTAACACTGTGATATAGACCTGGTAATTGATTTTACTCTTTCAGATGTGATATGGTCCATGTTAAAAAGTAACCATTTTAAATCGAAAGGCATTGAAGAAAACATAATTCAAACTTCATGTTGGGTATTCCCACTAAGTGGAGTGGACAGACACATGGATATTTTGACTGCCCAGCATCTGAATCCCCTTCCTGTGTTTCTACTGTGTGTCTTGGTGGGATGCAGTACCTAATCCTACCAAAGCTCCATAGAGCCCAGTTAATTTGGATTCAAGTTTCTCTCATGAATGAGATCTAGGTTTGGTCAACAAGATCAAGATACCCCTCACAGTTTACATTTGAGGGAGTAATACTAAATTCAGAGACAGCAGGATGCATTCATCTGTGCGGAAGCGACACCCATTTCCCAGGTTGGATGTCCGCTCCAGTAACAGGGGAAGCAATATCTTCATGTAACCACTCCAGTGGTCTTGCCACCTGTCTGATATTCCTTGCTGCCACTTGTTTTCATTTCATTTTCTAGATTTCTGAGGAACTTCCTAAGTTAATCCATCTTGATAAAATCTTTCAGCTTCAACTGACCAGAATCAATTTTTGTTTCTTTCTGCTAACAAAATTTACTAATAACTATTGATGAATTTTACTTACGTGGAACTGTTTAAGTGGAAGACTATGTGCTAGTATGCCTCTAATTTAAAATGAATGTATTTAATTCACTAAATACATTGAGCAGAGTTGTTCCCAGTAACAAATATAGAAGCAAAATGTTCTTCTAACACAACACCAGGGAGCAGACTGTGGGTAAATGACGTAAGTAATTTATGGACAATAACCATTGCTTTGCCTTCAGATATTTCTTCATCTCTTTTACATGCCATTCCCCAGGTGCCATCTGAAAAGGGAGTAGTAGGCAGCTAATGAAGGTGTTCTCTGTGGTATTATAAGCAGTCTCAAGAATAAGGAATGGAGCAATTGTCTGCAATCATAACCAGATGTTGTAAAGCTCTACAAGCCTTAATGGCTGTTGTTTCAATACAGCTTTTTAGGAGGAAAAAAATCAATAACACTAAAATAAATTATCTATGGGAAGCATTTACTCACCATTTTTCATGAGAAAATTACTGCACAGAGACATAATTGTGCTCTTTGGATGTAGTTTGAAAGTTGAAAAGCTAAAGGATTATGTTTATACTTGCATGTTTGGCTTTTGTGAGAAGTTTTATGAATTATTACTGGGGCATCTACAGAATGTTTTCTAGTGAAAACTGTGCATGATGTTAGACTTTAAGCCACTTAAAATATGTGAAAGGAAAACTACATCCTGTTTAGCTGAAATCATGTAGTACTAAATGGAACAGATGTGGGGCCTCAAGATTTGAATATGTCAAAACTGTAGATCTCTTTGCTATCTTAAATTGGACTTCTGGTGGCTTCAAGAAGAGTGAGCAATATGTGTGCAAAGCCATCTAGATGTTTTCCTCCTACTCATACACCAGATTCATGGACAGTGCAGGGTGTAAATTAACTGGGAGATGCTGGCATCTTAGCCACATTTTGACAGTGAAATCTTTTAGTCTGTACCAGAATCCCAAAGGGTGGCCCTTCAAGTGCATATATCAGTCGCTTGGGCTGCTTATTAAAAGTGTAGATTCTTTGGTCCCACCCTACACACTCATTTTAGGACCCCATAGAAGTACATGTGTCTGTGATACTATACTCTCTAGCATCGATCATTGATAACGTCCTTCTCTCCTTTTAAATGCCTTCCCTAGGACCAGAATTGGACTTCCCTCATAGCTAAATTGGTAAAGAATCTGCCTGCAGTGCAGCAGACCCAGGTTCGACCCTGGGTTGGGAAGATCCCCTGGAGAAGGAAACAACAACCCATTCCAGTATCTTTGGCTGGAAAATCCCATGGAGAGAGGAGCCTGGTGGGCTGCAGTCCATGGGGTCACAAAGACTCAGGCATGACTGAGCGACTAACACTTCACTTTCACTTCAGGACCAGAGTTAATTCTAATTAAAATGTGAATAAGTACACATGTATTAATATATGTAGAACCTTCTTTCCCGCCTGGTCCCCTCCCTTCCCAACCCATTTGGGAAGCATTTCTTAGCCACTTCACTGTGTTTTCTACACAATCCACTATCTGGGGCTTTCTCTTAATGCTATATGCTTTCTGTGACCCTACACACTCAGAATTTAGTCATCGCATTCCTCAAACTCTATTGATCGATTAAAACAACTGTCCTAAATTTTATCCTTGTTGCCAAGTCATCCACAGCAATAAGGAAATATTGACAGGTTATTCTGTAACAACATGAGAGGGCTGAAGAAAATGTCATAAATAATCCTTTCATCTTGAGTAATACTTCAGCATTTAACAGATCTCCCCTGTACAGAGCACCTCATCGGCTGTCTCTTCCAAGTGAGTCAATAATCACATAAGATTCTGCAGCTAGTATACTTTTAATAAATATTTGTTTAAAAATTATGGAAATTGCAATTCAGGTTGAAGGGAATGGTAACATGATGATAAATCTATGAGAGTAATAAAGCTTCTAAAACACGAATAAGAAGTGAAGACTTATCAGTGGCAGGTAAATGATTTAACAGAAGTGATGTAAGAAATGTACTGTGTTCAATGCTCAAAAAAAGTCATTAGCCAAGTAAAACAGATATCTACTGCATGAATGAGGGGGTGGATGGTGGGGAATATAGTGTGTGGTATGTGAGTGGTGCATCAGGGCAGGACAATTTAAAAATACATCTAAAAGGAACTTGGATAAGAATTCACTTGTTATACCAAAAGGGATTCTAGATGGAGGAAACAGATGAACAAAGACAGAGATGGGAAAAGGCTGAACTTGGACATGAGTTGTCCCTAAGTTGGGTCCAACTCCTTGCGACCCCAAGGACTGTAGCCCGCCAGGCTCCTCTATCCATGGGATTCTTCAGGCAAGTACTAGAGTGGGTTGCCATTTCCTCCTCCAGGGGTCTTCCTGACCCAGAAATGGAACGCATGTCTCCTTTGTCTCCTGCATTAGAGGGCAGACTCTTTACCACTGAGCCACCTGGGAAGCCTGAACTTGGACATGTAAAGATCTAAACTAGAGATGGAAAGAAAAGAATTGGTGTTGGACTCACTGCGGAAAGGAATCTAAAAGGAATTGAATATGGACTTCCCTGGTGGTCCAATGGTTAAGAATCCACCTGCTACTGCAGAGGACACTGGTTCAATTCCCGGTCAGGGAACTAAGATTCCATATGCTGTGGAGCAACTAGGCCCACATGCCACAACTACTGAAGCCTGTGTGCCTAGAACCTGTGCAACAAGACCAACAAGAAATGTCACCACAATGAGAAAGCCTCACCCCCACCAGGAAGAGTAGGCCCTACTCACCACT